>NC_063193.1:20840491-20857991 GCF_017589495.1 Alosa alosa | reverse complement strand
CAACCACACACAAACACAGATTACACAAACATACACACACACACACACACCCCTTACACACACATTACACACACACACACACACACACACAGACAGACACTAGCCATGGTCCACAGAACATCCAAATAGAGGCTGCATTTCTCCCAAGAGCTGACCTATATAGTTACTAGCTCTGTGACACCGCCACTATTCTTGATAACACCAGAGGTTAGCAGCAGTCTTTTGCTGAGATTTTTCTTCCCTACTGCTGGCAACTCACCTTTCACTGACTCTACGGACACAAAAGAGCACAGTCTACAACAAATCCCTGATTCTCAGCAGAGATTGATCACTCTGGGTAAACGGAGGGACTGCAGTGGATAGTTTAATTGCTGCAGAGAGGGCCACCGTAAATGAAACAAGTCTATTGACTAATGGGCTCTGGGAGAGGGGATGATAATGAGTCGTGCTGCTTGTGCCTGGCCCAGACAATTAAGAGATGCTTCCATCCAGGAATGTGAAACAATATCTGTGGCGTTGATTTATGGCAGTGATACTCCAACCAATCTCTCTCTGCAGTAATCTTTAAAGATGCAGACAAGTTACAACAATCAGTGCAGTCTTGTTGGAAATTCAGAGACAGATGATATGTTCGTAGCACATTTGCTGGCTTTATAGACAAACTATTATGTATCAAAATATGTCAATGTTGTCGTAAAGAAGAGCTGAAGGCTATCCAAAAGTTCATGAGGCCTACTTCACTCAAGCCCACTTGAGTTGCCTAAGCCTGATTACATCCTCTTGAAACTTGCTGAGAGAAACCCGATTTAAGAGAACCCCAAATCCTGTAAAAAATATTAAGTCCAGATAAAGACACAGATAAGATAGCTAACAAAGAGCACATACAAATTGGAACTTCACAAGCCAACTGAAATCCATGAGTTGATCTGATTAGCTTGCCATTTGAGGTCACAGCAATTCAAATATTGAGAGAAATTAATTGTTCAGCAGGACTATACTAGCCTATATTAGACCTCTGGGAAAATGCCAGGCAAAAAGAGACTACAGCAGCTGACTCCTCCATCAGCTCAAAAGTTAATGTCAGAAATGGGATCTGACAAAGGCGCTTTTCATGTCCAATACATTGTCAGTGTGACATGTATGGTAATCGCCAGACGGTTAGACATAAGATAAAAACGATGACGTCGAGCTGTGGAATGGCATGAAATAGGCTACCGCTCAGTCCATATCCCTTAATACCCAGAGCACAAAGCCGTCTAAAAGATAGACAATTTCCGTAATCTCCATATTCAGCACAATATGGCCATTATACTCTGGCTGTGGGTAAAACAGCGAGCCCTAAAACAGGCTCAAGCCCAACATAACGTGAAAGAGGCTTTGGCACTGCCTTCGCCCAGCAAAGCACTTTTCTGATTGCCCAACATGAAATGGCTTTTCTCTGGGGAAATTGAATTGTATTTTCATACCACAGCCATATACCTTCTCATTCTCATTTTAAGCCTAACTCAATCATGGACTGCAAGTATTCGACTGAATTATCACTTCGTCAATTCTGTCAAAAGTGTCAACCCTCGCCTGCTTGGACACCAGTGTGCGCGTGGGCTTCCTGACCTTGCCGTCAAGTGAGCGCACCTGCACAGCATCACCAAGCTATTCGTCCCACTGTAATGAATCACTGACTAGGAAATGTTTTGAAGCGCCGAATCATAATAGTTCACTGAAGTAGTTCTTATGTGATCCACAGATTTGTCTGAAATGTTTTGTTGAAGTGTCAAGCTACAAGGGGACAAACTACAACACTGGTTAAACGTAGCATTTGATGTCCGCATACAATGAAAGAAGAATTCCTCACTTACTGATGTCTTTTTGGAGTTATTCATGGTGTGACCGGCTCAAGGATGGCGAAATTCCAAATCACCAATCACGCTTATGCAATAATACATGCAGTTCCATACGCCCCATCCACGACAACTCCGGAGATTCTTGAAGTGTCAATCTTTTCCACAACACTTACAAATTGAACACGCTCTTCTAGCAAACGGTATTTAACTCTCTAAACAGACGGCAAGCGTTTCTTTCTGCAAAATGTAGGCTGGTTGCCCAGGATAGCCGGCTTTAACAACCATAGTCATCTGGCCGAGCTCATCTCCCGGCTGTCATCAGTGCACCTCGGCTTGCCATCGCAGAGAGAGGCGGGGGAACACGAGCCAACCAGAGAGGCAGCCGAGGAGGCGGCGTAACGTGCACATGTAGTTGTTAGTATTGGTTTCAAACAGCCAGGCTATATAGTAAGGATGGTAAGCACTGTGCATTACAATGAATACGCTACTTTAATTTATTGTAAAATATCGGTTGTCTTAACCCCCTTCCCCAGTCCCACCAAAAAAAAAAAAAGATTCACCCGGCAACCTAAAGTGAAGGACTGAAGATACATCCATACCAAAAATATTTTGAAGTATTTGTCGCAGTAAGCAATAGAAACCACATGAAACATCGTAAAGATGTTATAACACCAAGGTGTTATACCCAAGGTGTTATAACAAAATAATCAGTGATCTCTAATTTGTTAGACAGCACAATACTATGACAAAGTATGAACATGGTCTCATCAAACAGTAACCACAAGATTGAATGTGTAGCCTACATTTATTCAAATATCCAAATGCTTTCATGGAGACCTGCATGTTTGGAGTGGCTGAGTGTGTAACAGCTTTAGCTCTATAGAGGAGATCACTGCTCTGGATTACATGACATAAATTACATAGAAATTAACCTCAAATACTTTTAGTCCCAAAGCAACACAAGCAAGTAAATGAGTTTTACAGAAGAATGACTTTTACAGAATAACCAATACCCTCATAACCATAATCATGCCTTTCACACTAGTTATGAAGAAACTCTAACACTACCTCTACCTTAAAATTGATCTTTGTCAGAGATTTGAAATTTATGGCATGATGACTGATTGTTTTTAAATTCAATTAATCTACTAAACAAACAAGCAGAGTTGCAGACTCAGTGAAACATATTTCACACATGAGGAATTTCAATGCAATCAACTAGTTTAAGATCCTTAACTCCATAATAAACAACTTGTAAGCATAATAAACAACTTGTAAGCATCAAAGGGCCCCATACAATCTAAAAGGGTTCAACAAAAATAAGGTCTTTCCAATAATCACTGTTTCTCTCTCTCTCTCTCTCTCTCAACTTGACACTAAAACTAGATTGAAAATGCAGACCTCCCAAGGATAACCACAATTTTTTTTAGAAAGCTCCAGTAAACTCTTTACAAAACAAAAGCCTGACATAACATTTCCTGCTATTCTATGGCTCATATGTTCTTCAGGAATTCAGTAGCACTACCCTGCATGCTTAAAGACAATGTGCCGTTCAAGATGAGTTGGTTGAGATAGTTGTGTTGAAGGGTTTATGGCGGTGAGAGTTTAAGGTAACAGGGAGGGAAAGATAGAGGGGGGAAAGGAAAAAAAGCAAGAGTACCGGGAAAAAAACAGATGGAGAGAGGACAGACTAGACAACTGCAGGTCAGTACACACACACAGTCAGTACACACAGACACACACACACACACACACACACACACTTGCTCTGCAAAATGCTACTATGATGGAGTGTTTCTCTGTGCAGTAAATATCACCATACCCAAATGACTAGTGGCTCAGGGTAAGGGGAGATCTCTGCAGACAGAGACCTCCAATAACCCCTGTGATCTGATGAACCTGGGACCATAAAACAGCTAATTTCACTTGCACAGCAGAGCAATCTGATGTCCAGTCCTCCGAAAGTGCTCTTTTCTTTTTGAATCAACTGTAGTTAAGTCTTACAATGGATGGCAGTGCTCTTTGCAATTTTAAATAAATGTCATTTTGTATAGAGGAGCTAGAGTATGTTATAATATTAATACATAAACTGACAGTGGTCCTGAAAACAGTCAGTGTGGGCTCCCAATCACCAATGAAAGAATGAAACAATGAAACAAAAGTCATTCAGTGGGCATTATTATGAACAAGTTCTTTTCATTGTTGTTTTGTTGCACACAACTGTATCATGTTCCAAACAAACATTGGTTTTCCTTAAATGTAATAACCGTAGGTAAATGTCGTTTTTGTTTTTTATATGTCATACTTCATTAAGTTTGGCATCTTGTCCATTAGTGACCTTTAGTAACTTCATGCTATGTCGCTGCATCCTATTTACTTTCTTACTGATTTATTCCCAGACAAACAATCTGGTTTCCTATCGAAGAGGTCAGTTCTGGAGCTCACTTCCTTCCTTGCTGTATACACAACCAAGTTTAATCCGATGCAGATTCTTACATAACCTCTGTCATTTTGTTGTGTGCCACTAATAAGAGCTCTCACAAAGGCTGTGGATGGAATGGTCCCTTTCTGACAGAGCACTTTATTTTGTAGGCATGTATAGATATAAGAAATCTAGGCTATTTCTCTCTCTCTCTCTCTCTCTCTCTCTCTCTCTGTCTCTCACACACACACACACACACACACACACACACACACACACACACACACACACACACACACACACACACACACACACACACACACACACACACACACACACACACACACACACACACAGGCAGATGCACATTAGAATAAACCAAGGGGCAGGTGGTCTGGACAAGTGTTACGCCAAGATCTGGTCTATGGGGATCAAAGACTAACCAATCAAAACCAAGTGCAGGCCAAATCATAACGCTCCAGTGACCAATGGCACTGCTTCAGTGGAGATGACCACTAGGGAGAGATAAATAAGGCCTGTGCACTCAGCCCCCAGCTTGAAACTAGATACTAAAGTCTTAAATAGTGTGTGACCAGTCTGAGACAAATGTTTGGCACATACAAAAAGCCTTCAAAAAGCCCTACAAAAAACACAGAGACATGTTACACCCTTTGAAAAGGAGGCATTCGTTCAGTGCATATGGTAGACTATATCTGAAAGAGGATGCCAATCTAATCAGCAATAGCAGTATTGACACCCCACAGTTAATCAGATGTTAGGATCTCGCTGCAAGTTTGAATAGTTAACAAATATACTGGCCCTTATTTCACATTTCACTGTAGTGAAGAGGTAGGTGAGTTTGTTGGTCCGCACACTGAATTAATATAACTCAATCTTGGCTGTATGTTTGGCTGTATACACATGCTAGATCACAAGTTCTGTCACATGCGTTGTAAAATCTGAGCTGTGTTGTAGGTTAAGGACAGACCATAATACTAAGGACCTGGCTCTGCTACCGTATGCAAGGCCAGTGAGAGGGCAAGCATCTCTTCCTGTGGAACAATCTGGAAAGGAAAGGGGCCTAAAGCAGCATATTTCCCTTGGAGGACTGGACTCCAAATCCCCCGTCCTTCATCTTTAAAACGAGTGTGTCCTCTACACTCCCTCGCTCCCTCTTCCACTGTCTCTCTATTTTCTGTCATGCTTCATCTTTCTTTCTCTTTCTTCTCTTTCTCTCTTTGCTGAAATTCCAAAATCCATTCTAATGGGGGGCCGGTGCGAACAGCAGAGCCGCCACTAAATCTGCCTGGAGAGCCTGCCACGATATCAAACCACGGGAGTATAATACAGTCCATGTGAAACAGTCACAAAGTCCAGGAAACTGTTTGACCCTTAAGACCTTTATCTTCCATCCCAATCCATCACAGGCAGAGGAGGGCTCAGTGACATCATGACTTATTCACTTGCTCACTCAGTCGTATCCCCATCCACAACAACCCTGAGCCAGACAGTGATATTTCCAAGAAAGCCCCCTTTCACAAATGCACAGACACACACACACACACACACACACACACACACACACACACACACACACACACACACATATATACTGATGCACACCCACACACACAGTCAGTCATCGCAGGTTTGGAACACTCTGTAGTCAAAGCATAAGCTATTGCCAAACACCTTAGTTGTGAAACCTGTGCTTGGCAAGCACAAATAGGGAGAGCAATGATTCATTCTGTTGAAAGGACAGAAGACACAGGTACAAGCATGGGTTGTAACGGCTGGGATAAGTGATGACTGCAGGAGCTGCATGTTGTGAAACTGAAGGTTAGGGGTATAAATAGCAGGTAAGCCTAGATACTGGAGTTGCACAAGGGAACAGGACATGGATTTGTTCATGATAATGTTCACATTGGTTCTGGAAAAATACATGCAATAGTATCTATTGGGGCTGCGGTCAAAAAGTCATAACAGTGAGAGAATATTCATTTTGCTAAGAAGTGGTATTAAGTACCAACAGTAAGCCTTGGCAACAGCAAGCCAGAGGTATGCTGTAGGTAAATTCACACAGAATGATCTCTGTATCTGATTCCCTTATGAACCACCTAACAACACGTGACTTGTCTTAATGTAGCCAACGGTAGGTTGATGCAGCTGGGAAGTTAGTTTAACTTGAAACGACTTTCACTGCATTAGCAAACTAGCTATTAGGGGGGCTGACCAAGGCCCAAGGCCCAGATGGCGTACTCAAGTCGCAACAGGAAAGAATTCCTCCCGTCTCATGTTGATTGCATGTTTACAGCCACTACTGACAAATGCATACATTGTGCTTTGTATTTTCTGTAACACTGATGTCCTTAATAATAACAAAAGCTAGGTTCAGATCTGGGGTCTGTTCCTGAGAAACGCCACTCTCTGCAGCTGTGCAGCCGCTGCATACTGAGTGAATCAGGAGAATACTGGGATGTTTTCACAGGGGTGTAGTTAAACACTGTTCATATTTCTGCTCACTAGGGTGTATACGAAGGAGTGGAAAACACTCCTGAATTAGTTGCACGGCACATATTCATTTCTACCCTCCTCTCTCTCTCTCTCTCTCTCTCTCTCCTGCTCCTTCTCTCCAAACAGAGCAGAGTTTATGCCAGGCTGTATAACTGTGACTTCTTGTTAGATTTATGAGGCTTCGTGTTCATGTGCGAAAGGAGACTGGAGCCTAGAAAGAACTTTAGGGAAGAAATTCGGGAGCCTAGTGCCAGCGTTGTGCTTCAGAGATCGGAGAAACTTCAGAGGAGCCAAGGCCAGCCCCAGCCCCAGGACGCAGGACTCAGGCTGGGCTCCAGCGGCAGTTGCTCCCCTCTGCTCTGCTCTCTCTCTCCCTGCTCTGTCTCCACTCTTCTGCAACACCCTGGCTCCCCGGCTGGTGTTTTTCAAAGGAAGCTGGCTCTGGCCGAGGCATTCCACTTGTTTTCTGCTGCACAGAGTGCCCATTCAGCACGGCTCCACCAGTCCCCACCCTGCAAAAGGGCTGAGCCCAGGGCCCGAGCCAGGGACGTGGGGGGGCTGATCGAGAGAAGGGGAGATGGTGGGTGGGGTGGTTGTGGTGGTGGTTCTGGAACGAGGCGTGGGTGACCTAGCACAATGTCCCCTTTCTTCGCTGTCTTGTACTCGCAACACTCCCCTCCTCTGTGCTGCAGAGCAGGCCCGGCGCAGACCACAGCTCCTGGAGAATGGGCGAGGGGTGCCAAGGGCTGGCAGTGGTGCTCACGTCAGGAAGCGCGAGGAGATTGAAAATCACACAAGCGTGCTTTCACTGACGAATCCTACCTTACTGTAGTAAATGATTAATGGCACAGCTCCAATCAACTGCACCAAGCACAAAGGCTGGAAGAGGCATGGGAGGTCGCCGTCTTTCAAACACAAATCAACTGAATTCATTAGCATATCCTCTTTTTTATATTTATGTGTGTTTGTGTAACTTGTTGGAAGAGGCTACAGCCTTAGCTGAATGTTTGTACTTGTCCCGTAATACAATACACATGGCAATAGATGCTACGCTCACAGAGATGGCTGGTTTCTGTTAGCTTCGCTTTCTATCTTTGCAGAGCTCACTGGGACACTGGAGTCTTCCTAAACAGCTCCACAGCTGAACTAACAGAAGGAGGGGATGAGCAGGCCCTCCAAGCTCCCTACAGAGAGATGAATGCATGACTTGTGGGTGGATGAGAGAGTGAATGCTGTTCTCTGTTAACTGAACCCTACAGCAGGTAGTAGGTGGTAGTACACTTTAGCTTCACATTTGAGTTTCAGCAAATCACGACATATGCTCTTCCGTTTGTTAGCTTTACATTGTAAACCTGCTGATGTTGTCCTTTTGAAAAATTCCTTTCAGGGGTGCAAACCCTGATACCTTTTTCCTACTTTTCCTGAGTTTCTTAAGTTTCTCTGACCACATTTTGATGCCAGAAAGTTTCCGAAATAAGTGAGAGTTTGGGTGTGGTGCTGATGGACATAGGCCATTGTTTGCATAACACTTCACATTTTCTGCAAGTCTTCTCATTTAACTGTTTCTCACCACTTTCATGCATTTATTTGGTTTTGTCTTTTAAGATGTTGTATTCTGTACATTTTATATCTAATCTTCCAAACATAATCACACAATTGAATCCTCTATGAACTGAATGTTATGGAATATAAGGAAACATTGTTGTGTTTCATTGCACCATTACTAATAGGCCATTAGGCTAGTCCTGAAAACAAAACTAAATATAGCTTAATATATATTAAGCTTATTTCTAAAGTAGCACTGAGCAGTGTGTTTTTAGATCACACTATTGGCCTCTGGCTTGTCCCCCGTTGACCTCATCCGTGATGAAGCACCAGTTGAATCTCATGTCTCTAAAGCTCCCAGTTGAACCATGAACCCCATATAGTAGCCTTACAGGGAAAGCCCGGTTATCTTATTATTCAGAGTGCATTTATCCGCTTCATTAATCAACGCTTCTTAATGCTTAAAACTATCCCTCCATTTAGAGCCTAACCCATCTGGTGTGACTGGTGTGTCTGGCTGATCCTTGTTATGCAATGGTGACTGGTGAGTTAGAGTAGTATGAGGTTGACTTCTTCACACACACACACACACACACACACACACACACACACACACAACACACACATGCATACACACACACACACACACACACACACACACACACACACACACACACACACACACACACACCCCTTCAAGTTTGATCAGTCCAGGCACTTACTCTAAGACAGTAGTACTATACTGTTGTTTACAGTAGTATGAGCAGTATGGAGAGTGATATTGCAGCTCTCTAACACTGGGGGGCAGACAGACGGACCTCCTGCTGCAGTGGGCTGATGCCACTGTGTCCAAGCCTCGGGAGACTTGGCCAGGACACAAGAGACTGATTTATACACACACAAGACTTTTTTACACACACAAGCTGCCCACACTGTGCATCTAACTAACTACGCCCTGGTATGTGTTGAAGGATGACAACGTCTTGCAATCTTATAAAGTCTAATCATGTGAAGCTAGCCACCTCATAAAAAATGCTTTTAGCTTTGATAGTTATCTTGTTGGAAATTGTTTGTTGTAGGACTAGGACTGTATGGCCATTCTGAAGGCTTGGAGTGGTGTTTTCTATTGTACCCATTCATGTACACACATTGTTCTTACTGAGTGTGACATTGCACAGTCAGTGGGCAGAGAGTTATGCTGTTAATATCAGCATTGTTGTTTTATTAATATTATGCTGTAGATTTCATAATTCCCGTCATGGCCAAGTACTGGAAACCTGTAACATAAAGGCTGTGACTAACCCTATTGTGTGTTGCGTAATTAATGCACATTTAATGTAGGCCTATTAAACTGCGCTCAACACAATGACGCACAGGTTTATTTTCCCCTCAAAGGGGTCCTACAGTAAGGCTGAGAGAACACTAACAACTGCAGCCACAGCTTGTCTTCTCACACTAGCTAAAAAAAAAACACACACACAGTGGGAAGATGGCCAACGTCTGTGTTAAAGAGAAAGTGACCCATCAGAGAGGCATGAGAGGACATCCTAAAACACTCCTTTGTAACGGCATCTGGAGTCACGGCCTGACCATGACATCATACTGGCCGAACAAGCAGAGCGCCGAAAAGTTACACTCACTTCCTGTTCCCATCAGCTGTCTCTCTGCCGGACTGGGCCGAGGGCCAGAGACAAAAGGTTTACCCGAGTTTACGCCACGAGAGGAGAGAAGAGGAGGGGAGGAGGCGCGCTCCTGGCGTTCAGGAGTGACAAGGGTGTTGTAAAGAGAAAAACAGAGGTGGCTGGAAAGGGAAAAAAAGAGAGGAGGAATGCAGCGGCCTCCGTTTTGAAAAGGGGACTTGTTAAAACTTGAACAAACAGCGGTACTCCTGAGGTCGCAGATGAGGCTGTTCATACGTTTCTATAAAAGCCCGGCTGGTCAGACACTCTGCCGCTGTTCCGCGGCCTGTATTCTTTCAAACAGCTGTGTGCTTCTCTCGTGAAGTTTTACGCGCGGAAAACTGAGGAGTCGCAGCGAACAATGCCCAGAGCACAGGTCAGCCAACACAACAAACGGTGCTCCTATGCATGATAACATAAAAGTAAATGCAGAGATTGGTTGCTATAACAAATGGCACCTCTAAAGGACCAAGTGTTGGTCAAAGCAAACATGCGTCCTGGTGTTCAAGCTGTGCTTTTTATTAGTCCTCAACCACACAGGAGGCCATCCAGCAAGCCTGTTGGGAATATCAGGAATTTCTCTCGAGGTCACTTTGGAAAAGGGCCATGCTGTTTGATACAAAAAGGATGGCTGTTCACACACAAACACAAACGCACACACACACACAAACACACCAGTAAGAGCGTGACACACACACACACACACACACACACACACGCACAAGAGATTATTTAATTAGCTCATTTAGAAGTTACGGGATCTGCTAGAGAGTCAATTGGTGTTGGACAGCCTGTAGAGACATTCAGAGAGAACAGTTGGGTCACTTGTCATTTGCAAGAAAAAGAGAGCTATCTATCAAGCCAAAGGGAAAAAACACAAAAGCTAAGCATTCTGGACATTTTTCTCTGCCTCCCTCCCCCCTTCCCCAGTCATGGGCATGCAGTAAACAATCTCTGCTCTGATAGGCAACTCTTTGAAACATCTAATTGGGAGTGGTCTGACACTGATTGACTAACGATGGTTTGGACGAGATGGCTTAACTCGTGCAGGCACCAGTCATGTCTGAACATGGAACTCTCCTCACTGTCCGTTTTGAGTGACCGCACTGTGTGTGTGGAGGCAAATGATAAGAAAAGCAAAACTCTATTCTCACATTTACCTCAACTACTCAATGGTCAGTGCTCTTTCACAACCTGCAATAACTAAGGCAGGGTCCATGTGAACAGAATGAAAAGGGTCTACTGGTCAGGGAATATCCAGATCTGTTATCTTTCTTGTATGTGATTTTGGCAGTGTGTGTTTCAGATTGTGAGGCGAAACCTCAGATCGCTGCATGAGATCACTTTGGAGTGTGGGAGACGAGACTCTTTCAGTGTGCCACTTTTTCTTTTTGCTATGATTCCCTTCCCAGGCTCATCAGTGGCAGAGGCACTACATGGGCAATCTTCCTGTCAGGTTGTGTAACACTGGGACACTACTGCTCACACTTAACACGCAACAGCTGCAAAGCAGAGGGGCCAACATTGTTTTGGCAACCAGAAGAGAGGGGAGAAACAAAGGATATGAAATTCTATCTAAATATTCCCAGTGCCACTCGCAGAGGCCAAGTGTCTTTTTCTCCCCAATAAATAATTCTGAACAGCAAGTTAGAACTTTTTCTGTGATAAATCCATTAAGGTCTTCAGTGACTGATATTTAACATGGAATCAGGCTACTCTTGAATATTGGGTGGTTAACCTTTTGTAGACCCCATGCCTGTTGTTCTCAATCTGTCATGTTCTAATCACTTCATATTTAACACGCCACTCTTGGCATAACACTTTTATAAGATCCCCCTAAAATATTGATGAGGCCGTATTCTGTCTTGGGATTTGAAGGGGATCTCTTTTTTTAAATTTCATATGCCAAGACAATAAATAAACTGCTATTAAACAGCAATAAAGAAAAGACAAACCTGTCCCGTCAGCAATGTGAGAACTAAGTTTACAAAGTTATGAAGTACAGCTGCGACTGTTTTTGTTTACATATTTAGCAAACCGATCAGATATATCCTGAATTATGTTTCAGGCTACTCCTCTTGCGTATCAGTTCGTACAGACAAGTTTCACAGAAGCTCACATAGACAACACAAATCAGGTGCATAATTACCTGTATACTCAGGGCTATCTGACGGATATACATCATGTTGAGGTCCTCAAATATCCGCAATTTCTCCATGTCTGCGAATCTCTCCATTTGCATTCTGTATCCAGGTTGTCAGTTCACCTCCGAATCCTTTATGGCTTATCTGACTAAAGAGAAGTTTGTCTCAAAGAGCAAACGCAGAAAGAGTAAACCGACTTACGTAAATACATCATCAGCAGATGATACAGCTGTGCACCGACGACCAAAGCTGTCCGCAAATTAGCGATCGGGTGAGTTAGTGCGTTGAGTTCAGATAGTCAGCTACCTTTGATTCAACAAAGACGTTGCGCAAATTAATAAAATAAAATTGTCGTCCAGGACATTCCTAACTTAGATTCACTCACAGAATGTAGGACGTGTACATCGCAGACCTTCCAGCAAAATGCCAGAGGTAGACGCAAACTTCCTCTCTCAAGAAAGCAGACTATTCCATTACAACGCCCAGTTACTTCAGTGTGTTCTGTACTTTCGCTGTTTCAGAGGAACACGCACAGACTTGATTCACACAAAAAAAACGCTACATACACCCCCACTCATTTCTCCCTAGCAGTTGTGGGGATAATGCGTCTTTCTCATGCAGTTCTTTTGTCCACTCGTCCTGATAGAGCGCCGTCTGTCCGCTCAGACCACGCTACAAAAGGGCATCGCCTCCGTGGAAGCGCACAGTGAGCCGTCTGTTTATAGAGTGACTGGACCAAGCGCTAAATGATCCAATAAACTTCAGATTGCTGTTTAACACGGTGCCTTAACGCATACAGTAAAACACACTGACTAAAAGAAAACAACCTAACAACCACCACTTACCAACAAGATTGTGAAGATTATGTTAAATATGGAAACTGATCCCCGATGAATCAGTATAAAAGCTCTCTGTTATTATCTGGTGTCAAAAAACAGTAGTTCTTTACTTTACAAGTAGCCTAATTGACAGTAATCTGTAACCTAAATGTAGCACGAGGAAAATATGATGTGATAAATGTATATATCGTTGAAGCTCAGCTAAGAAATCGTAGATCTGAGACAAAGGGGCCATCTGTTACAGCGGTGGTAGGCTTTATCATAACAGCATTTCGACCCGAAAAGTTCATTTCTACAGTCTCAAGATTTTCAATGGCTCGGTCATCGCCTATGCAAAATGAACGATGTATTTTAGGGGTTATAACACTTGCATTTATCATTGTTGGAGTCAATTAGTCGCTTAATGTACTCCAGCAGTGCACGATAGTTCATTAGGTCATGTATTCACGAGAAAGTGCAAACGTATGAGCTATGATAATTTTGCCACACCAAAAACACAACCTGGAAGAGGCTTTGGGGGCATACGGGTAGGGTCTGTTTGGACCCCCTCCAACGCAGGGCACAGATTTTCAACTCATAAACTGAATTTCATTCAGCTATTTATACACCAGTTGGCTTCCTGTGCTGTGCTGCGCAGTGCGCCTCTTGTAGTGAAGTAGGCTAGATTAAATGTTAACGCTGGGTGGAAGAGGTCAAATGCACACAATGTATCCTCTCTTGAACCGAGTTCGCTGGCGGTGCCATGTCAATCCAGAGATAAATCTAAAAACGCAGAGCTGTCGCATTGTCCTTCAGGCATGCGTTCCCCGGAGTTTTTGGCAAGACACTTTGAATCATCGCCTCTCCCTCGCCACAGGGAGCAAACCGCATGCGCCTGGGGGGTGAAGCCCTCGCAGGGGGATTATTGGCATCTTCCTCTCAACACCCACCAGCGACAACAACACCAGTAGGCCTACCCTCGCCCCGACTTCCAAACATCCTTTCAGTAAACAACACGGGCAAACAGGGATGCATACTTGAGAGAACACGTGTTGCACGTACGACCGGTAAACTTGACACAAAAGTTCAAGCAAACATAGAAAGTGAAAAGGTCTTGTCAAGAAAAGGAACTAGTAAGGGGTCACTGGAGGGATTCAGTCAGTGTTCCAAGGTATTTTAACAGTGCCACTGCCACAACAGGTGGCTCCATAAGAATTGGAGAACATGAAGGTTTCCTCAATACGACTCAATCCAAGCTTTAGACTTGTAGATTTGGGCTTTGTGGGGTATTTTTCTGTAGCTTGGAAGCCAGCCCGACTTTACCCCACCCACAAAATTTGGGATCTGGTTACCCCAGGCTAATCTTTTTGAGGTGATTACCAACCAAATAAGCCATTTTTTGTCTTCAAGATTTTTAACACACTTTTCTTCCACTCTATCACAGACTACCACACTCAAAATGTACAAATCTTAATTAATCTTGAATTTCCCCTGGGGATCAATAAAGTATCTATCTATCTATCTATCTATCTATCTATCTATCTATCTATCTAATCTCTCATTCAGATGAGAGAGAAATATGGTGTTTGTATAATTACTTGGGATGATGGCATACTTTGTGTAAAGAACATTAATGACAGGGAAACCTATCACATTTTATTAAACAATAAAGTAAGAGAAAGTTCTGTTCAGCCTGTCATCCCAGTCTCTTGACTCTCCTCCATGTGCATGAAGGAACATTGGGATTGACTTGAATAGTATATGACACTTTTGCTTTCCATTTACATGGCCAGGCCTGTGCATGAACATTATGTATTAGGGCTGTCAATCGATTTAAAAAAAGAATCTAATTAATTACATACTCTGTGATTAATTAATCTAAATTAATCGCATATATGATTTTTGCTATGAAAGTATTTTAAATATTTAAACTCAAATAAATCATTGAATAATCAGCATTAGTGACATTAAAGTTCAAAAATTATTTTATTATTATTTTAATAATGGCCATAATAATCTATGATATGACCTAATATGCTGAGGAAATAAATTCAAAAGTGCTTTGGGAAGAAGTTTTTTTTTTATCACATTGCAGAGGACTTTATTTTAATCAACAATTTATTTTTATCAACAGCATCAAGCCGTTTTTGAAAAGTAAATGTTCCAATCAATGATCTAGGCAGCACATTTTCTTCTCTCTCCTTCATTTTACAGTGTAATGGTTACTGACTACAACGGCTCAGTCAAAGGTCATACAGAATCGATTAATCTGCGTAATTTTTTTTTTAATCAGTTATTTTTTCTCAAATTAATTAATCGAAATTAATCAGTTATTTTGACAGCCCTATTATCTATACATTTGACAAAAAGGGGATTGGATTAGAATCCCAGACTGTATCTTTGATTTGACAGAAAAGGACAACCAAGACCTCACTTATTTAAACACTGACAACTTAATCTGATACAGACATACCTTAACTTCACAATAAGCAACACCTAACACTGCCCTGTTCAATAAAAGTGGTAGCTATTGGCATCTCAGCATGGAGACAGGAGATGATTATAGTGATGACAGGTCTTCAGCAGGCTTGAGTTTTTTGTGAATGACTGACGTCATTCAATAGTAGGATATGAGATCCATTACCGTCAACCAAACTATTTAAGACCTGGTTGAATTGTGTTTTGTAAAAACTGCCTAATGATGGTCATCTGACCGAAAGGTTGCAAATTAAAAGTTACAATTGCAAATGAAGACAGTGTGCAGGAGCTTTACTTGTTTGGTGTCGGAGATATTACATCGGACAACTGTGCTTCAAGTAGGATTGTTCTGTCAAGTCATAGAAAGTACGACAGAGAGGACTTCATCTATTTACACTGAAGGCCACAGACTACTGGTTTTCAGTTTAGAAACTTGTAGATTTACATATATTTAGTGTGTTTGCATAATGAATTTGCATATTGTAGCTTCGAGAAAGAAAAGCCATGTTTTTGGATGGACCATGCTTTATAATGATGGGTGACTACTGTCATGGTTTTGCTTCAATTTGCATGTCAAGTACCCTCTGTAGTGTCCTCCAGCACACCTAAAAAATGATTGTGGTTGAAAACAACTATTATCTAAATTGTATGGTGTGCAAAAAGGCAGACTACAAAAACAGCACGCATATTGTGTCCGGATAAGCTTTGTGTAGTGGCCAAGCTCTTGTACATTTGCACTCAGTCCACAAGGTGTATGAGCTAAGCTTGTTTACATGATGAAAAGGTGATGCTGCTATGTTATATAAAAAAAATGTATACAGGGAGTCGGCACAAGGGAGGAATGAGGAATGTGGGGATTATAAATGCTATGTGTGTTCCTATAGTAACCTGCAATGACTTGCACACTAAAAAGGTATACTTCTGAATAACATAAATATTTATACCTAAAAGGTGTACTTACACACCTTAAACATGTGTACACTTTTCACCATTCTTATCATTCAGAAGTTGAATGCAAATACCTGCTTTTTACAGGGGAGTGGTGCCAGGCTGCACTTGTTTCCCCTTTGTTGGTTATGCAGTGATTTATCCACTACCTGGACAGGCCAACACAAAGTATCCCACCTCCACGCGTTTCACAACCACTGTGACTAACACAGCAAGCACGGGGCTGTGTACCAACACAGGGGGCCCGCTGGAGAGGCTGTACAAGCTGATGTCATCACACCTCTCGGTTCTGCTCTTGTGTAACCAGGCTTACCACTCGCTCATAGCGGACAGGTCATTGGAAGGGGTAACAGAAATCGTAGCTTGTAATGTGGTCATGAATGGGTGACCTGCCAAGATGGATACATTTTTATCACTGACCCACTGCACTAAGATATCAGCAGGTACAGCCGTGACTAAGCTGTTGACACGATGACTAAAAAGGCTTTTACTAACCAGTGACAACACACACCAGGTGTTCCAGCGGGGGTTTCCACTGATGAGGTCACATGAAAGTGACTGTCTGTCTAAAGTCTAAATAAACAAACCTTTCAGACAGGTTCCCATTAACTCACCATAGTATCTGTTTAATCATTGTTCTTATTTGTGATTCCACAAAGGTGGGATAACCTACCAAATACTATCAGAGCAGAGACAGCTCTCTCTATCTTCAAGAATCAAATACTATCAGAGCAGATCAAATACTATCAGACCAGAGACAGCTCTCTCTATCTTCAAAAATCAAATACTATCAGAGCAGAGACAGCTCTCTCTATCTTCAGGAATCTCTACACCTCTGACACTCTGACATGCCTAAATCATGCTTGTTGTAAATTGTGTACTTATTTACCTGATCACCTTGCATTTCATTTCATTAAATAGACGTAGAACTTACTGCTCACTCCTAAGCTTCCTACACTCTTAAAACAAATGTGTTGTCCCTCTCTGGACACAGAGATGTTTTAAAAAACAACCCAAGTTGTGTTGTTTTCAACACATTCATTTTAAGACTGTACAGTGCTAAAGCTTGAGTGCTCCTCACTTGTCAGTTGCGTTGGATAAAGGTTTCACC
>NC_063193.1:20622991-20835491 GCF_017589495.1 Alosa alosa | reverse complement strand
TATTTCAAGTGCAGACAAAATAGGCATAATGTGTTAAAATGGTCCTCTTTGACAGCGATAGCATACAACAGAGTACTGTCACAATGTATTCTCTTGAGAGTAAACAAATTAGAACTAGGTGAAGTAGTTCGTTTCTGGATAGCTAATGTATTTATTTTTTCTTTGAAGGAGTGATAATGGTATTTTTTCTGTCTCACCTTGAGAGAGATGAATAAACAGAGTCTGAGATAAGAGTGGGAAATAGGGAGTTTTTTTTTTTTTCTCAGGTCTCAAAGTCTCCTAGCAGCAAGCACACAGAATGCACTTTTTAATTAAAATGGGCTCTTACAAGAATTAAATATTTAATATGTTACCCTAGAGTCTTAAAGATTTTAGCACTCCATGTTTGGTGAGTTCTCCTGCAAAACTTCCCAAATTAAATATTGAAAATACAAAAGTACAGGCCCGGGGATATGCACGCCTCCTTTTTCTTGTGCGAAACCACCAGGCCTAAAACCTCAGGCCTGGTCTCTTGCTAGCTGCCCGCGTGATGGACAGATGTTTTACGGAGCCCAAAATAAGCTTGTGGCCTCAACCTCTCTCTTCTCTCTCTCCCTCTCTCCCTCTCTCTCACACACAGCCTGCAGGCCCAGGCTAAGCACACCCTCTGGTCTCCTCAGCTTGTGTGTATGTGTGTGTGTGTGTGGGGAGGCATAGTGGGAACATTACTGAGTGACTGCCCATTGTTCTAGGCGTTCTTTAGGTCTGATTGCCGACCGTGAGGGGAAGTGTTTGCGTTCCCTGACCCCACCTCCCCTCTGAAGCCGAGGCTTCCTCTTCTGACCGCACTGAAAGCCCTCTCTCTCCCTCTTGATTCACTTGTCCACTCCTCACACATTATCACCTTGCATACAATATGCATTATCACCATATAGGAAACACAGTGTACATCACATGGGGATTGAGCCCTTTAGTTGTGAGTAGAACACCAGACATCGCATTTGTCGACACACTATAACATGGCTTAACTCCAGTTTAGTTTACATCTGTTAAGTCAACTAAACAGTCCATCGAGGCAAAATTATACCTGAAATAATGCATGGTGCATTTTTACTCCATATCAAGGAATGATGCTGTAATTGTACATCTAGTGCATTGTGCAATGATTACTGGGGTTAAGGTGTAGAATAGTATGTGGACCGTCCACTGAGATCTAAGCCATCTATTCAAACTGGACTCCATTCAGAGAGGAGAACCCCTGGGATCGGTTTCCGAATGGGCTTTACTGTTTCAGGAACAAACACGACCTCAGTGGAGGAGTAGAGGTGAACAAAACCAAACACCAGAAAAGAATGCAGCGAGCAGAAAAACAGTCTCTGGGAACCAAAAAGAAAGTGAGGAGGCAGGGAAGTCAGCTTGTGGAGCGCAAGGAAAAGTCTCCCGAAGCCTCCGTTATTCAACGTCTGCACTTCACATCAGAGTAATCTATCGGCCAGACCACGAACACCAAGCAGCGGGGAACAATGTGGGCCTTGGCAAGATAGAGGGCAAAACAAACAGCCATCGCTCGTACTGTATTTGCGACGTGTTTATGACGTGTTTCTACCAAAGGGTGGGGGGTGGGGGGGGGGGGTGTTTGTTGAGGTGAAGGCCGCAGGGTGGGCAACTTGGGTGGAGGGATGGGCGGGTGGGCGGGCAGGCTGGGTTTGCTCCCCACCCAGAGAAAGCCTCCATCAAATCAAACCACATCTGGGGGAAAAACCACATGAGGCAGTCAGGATGCAGCGCTACATCTAACTGCTGCTGCTGCTGCCACTGGTGGCCCAACGGGCGGCTCACTCGCTCACGCTGAGCCAGAGATGCAGGAAAGCTGACACCAACCTGGCAGGCACTTCTTTTGTGGCCAGAGAGAGAGAGCAGAATATGAAGAAGGGGAGAAAGAGAGAGAGAGAGAGAGAGAGAGAGAGAGAGAGAGAGAGAGAGAGACCTGGGACAACTTCGGGCAATGCATGCACACACACACACATACGTGTCACACAGACACATACGTGTCACACAGACACATACGTGTCACACAGACACATATGAGTCACAGACACATACATGTCACACACATAAACATACAGGATTAAACACACACACACACACACACACACACACACACACAAATGTACACCCACACATTGCTAAACAAGCACTGCTGTGAAGCCTGACTCATGGACACAACATGAGGGAAGTTATTCCTCTCAGACAGGTTGCCAAGGCAAACGGAAGATTCATGAGAATAAACAGCAGACATGTCTAAGCCCAGTGCACTCATGACCATGAAAAAAAAAAACTAATGACTTCCTGTCATGAAGTAATGTCTAATACCTGAATGCTGGAATAAATGGGTTTCCTAACAGTATGCACTGAGAGATACTCAACTGTGGTCATAGGTCCATTATGCATACCTCTATAGGGCTGGCCTACTGGCTATCTGTGATGCATAGCATATCATTCTGAGTGATAGCTGAACCGATGCACAGCAAATATGTCTGTGTACCAATGTGGAAATGTTTGTGTGCTTTTTGATACCATCAGGCAATAGGGTCCCCTTTCCCATCCATCCAAGTCTGTTTCTTCCTCACCCACCTAACTCAGCAATGCCACTCTACTTGTCCAGTGGGTCATGTGACCGGCAGGACAGGACACTAGGACCACAAAGATCCCCCTTCACTGGGCATTGTGGCCACAGCTGAGATCATAACCATTAGTTCACACAGGCAAGATCCCTGCGTCAGCTGGCACTAAGGCAGCCGGACAGAAGCGATCTCTTTCAAAGCCATGCCACTGTGTGTTCATTGATATGCCACTGCCTGCATCGTGGCACTGACGCTTTGTATAGCCCCCTTTGGCTACAGGTTTAGCGTGGCAGTGGCAGTGCCAAGGGCTGTTTGGAGGCGCTCAAGGGTTGCTCTTTGGGTATCATTAAAGGCAGGCCAACAAAAGCCCAAGCACACTCTCTCATGAAATATACATGAGGAACTAAATGGAGACTGGGGTTGCAGGAGGAAGTTTGAGAACAGTGATTCTAAGAGAAGGGGACAGACAGATAACAGATCCTGGCATGTCTCAAACCGAGTCAAGAAGAAATACCTGCAACCCGTTTCTGAACATGATTTGCTCACTGCCAAAACCTGTGATTCACAGTGCCTCTGAATCACCATAGTTCGAGTGCACCATACAGTTGCCTCATTCATTGATACTTGCCAAATGTCTGAGTCAAACCAACTATGTCAAAGTATGATTCCTCAAATTGATCAAGCTCAGGCTACTGCAGCTGCGCGCACACACTGACAGACCCGCAGTCAGTCAGTCCATAACAATCTGAACAAAACTCCGTCAACCTCTGTTACTAACTCTGGCTGTTCTAAAATAGCACGTGGTTAGACTCCACTCCATACAAGAATTCAAACACAGCCTAATCGTGAACAGATGTTGCCGTGAGAGGTTGCATTAAAGTAAAGAAAGCTATAGCAATTTGCTGAGGCCCTTTCATTTAATTGCACAGAATGGATAGTTGAAGGGAATGATGCCCCTATAACTTGTTCTCTTTTAACTGTAAACAGAAGCATTATCGCATCTGACTCAAGCATTTGTTAAACTGTTACACTTAAAAGGGGAAAAGTAACAAAGTAATCAAGTACAGCAGTGGTCTAAGTGATGTAAAACAACATAAGAGTGTTGCCGACACATAGGCTAAATTGAACACCTTAAGATAAATTGCTTAATAGAATAACTTAAACAGCGGTGGAAGACTACACAAATGTATAGGAGGTAATGTCGTTTAAGTGTCAATGCCCTTTTAATCAAATGGATCGGGTATTTTTACACGAGGCGTGGGTCGAGACAAGGGGTCCACGGCAACTTGAAAGCAGCAGTCGTCTGTGAATTCGGGTGACCATAGCCTACCTGTAATGTGTCCAAGAAAATGCTTCGTCTGAATTTTCCTCGCCTTATCTCCATTTCCAAAGCGGAACCCCGAGCAATGGTCGCCCTGGCCGTCTGATTTCGGCAAAACATGATGATTGTGATATTTTTCGCATTCGAGACGTGCAGCAACTCTTTCAGTGAGGGCTAACTCCTTACAGCGACGCTCTAAAATTATTTCCTCTCAGTGTGCTGAGATTTAAATCGTAAACGAGGGTTTCTTCCGTTTTTAGGAAAATTGCATTTTCTCATGTTATTAAAAAACGAATGGAGAGACCGACTTTAACCAGCTTTCTGATGGCACATCAACACTGCACTGCTAGGATTTCTAAGGGAACCCATCGTGACTGTTCTATTTTGACTTTTCCATTGTAAACTTTTCCTACGTCTGAAGGGCGTCCCCTCCCGGTGGCTGCAATGCCATGGGTTTCTTATGATGAGACACAGGATCTCTCCCTCTCTCTCTCTCTCTCTCTCTCTCTCTCTGACAGACGGAAAATAATATTTCAGTTTTACACGTGTCCACAGTGAGGGCCATTGTCTGTTTTTACATATTATTGTATAGAATAGCATAACCTATATCGACCACCTCTCTTTTGTTTCCATGTTTTTATGTATTATAATAGGCCTAATGCAACATAAACATGTATTATGTTGTTTTGTATTTATGTGTCGCTTTGGACAAAGGCGTCTGCTAAATCCATAACCATAACCAAACTGAGTAGGTCCTAGTCTACTGTTACTTTGTGAGAAGTCTGACACATAGTTTGATGCAACATTTATATTTTTTTGTATAGGCCTACAGTTCCAATCTTAATCAGAGTGCAATAAGAAGATAAAGAATAATGGTTTAAATTCGACCACTAAATGCTTATTAACCCTTAACCCTTAAAGGAGTACCGTCACACCGGTGTGACGGGAATGTTGAGAAATGAACATTCTAAAGAATATCTGGGTTCATTGAATTCAACATAGAATTTTAGAACCTTCAATTGTTGCGGAACTTAGAATGTTCAAAAACCTACACCTAGGTTTTTGAACATTCTAAGTTCCGCAACAATTGAAGGTTCTAAAATCAGGACACGAAACACATTCAGTAAATTCCCACTGCTCAGATATTATATTCTGAATATTTACAGCCTCTCATAAAGTCACTGAAAATCCCAAGTGATATTTGAGCTGATAAGATTTATCAATCATTGTCTCCAAACACTGACAAACAATGAAATGAATATAAACAGTTGTAACATAAACAGACTCATTTCTTCTGAGGAGTCATTGTGCGGCTAGTCTGTGGTTAGTCATGTTGACAGTAATGAACTTTTATTTGGTACTCTTTTCCTCTGTGCTTGACCACACAACCCCTTAGTGAATATTATATAATGAGTGGTGTTCATTCATTTTTATGCTCACATCTATGTTGCTATGTTTATGTTCACATGTATGTGAGTATTAGATAAGAGAGCAAAAACTACTGACTGAATGAATGTGTGAACCTTTTATGAGAATATATGGTCTTAATATTCAAGCAAAACTTTCCGCAATACCACTACAATCACTGTCCACTGTTCTCCCACAAGCCCTATCGAATTATTACTGTATTACACCTGTTGGTGGGAGGAATGGCATGCTGATATTTTGCACAGCAGGTCCATTTGACTGCACTTCCTGTAAGATCTTCACCATGAGGGCTGTACTAATGAAATTGCCCTCCTCCATGCTGAGGTGCTGGAGAGGACTTTGCCACCGACTCACAAGCGCGTCTAGGATCGCACTGCCCCCACCATCGCAAATGCCGTTCCCATCCAAGTCCACTTTCTTAATGGCCACGTTGGCCCTCAGTGTTTCCGCGAAAAGCTTCGCCCCCTGATCCCCGAGTCGGCACTCATCAAGAATAATGTGCGTGAGCTTGCCGTTTACCCTCAGGCTTTCGAACAGCACGGCCCATGCGGTGATGTCCGCACCACCGGTCTGTGCCAGAGCAAGGTAACGCAGCTGGGAGTGGTACCGCATGTAGGTGGCTAGAACTCGCAGGCCGTCACTACTCATCCCATTGCCACCAAGGTCCAGTTCAGTGAGACAACAGGCAGTGAATGGAGGACCACCCTGCTGTGGAATGGGAGCTAAAGTCATCACTCCTCCTGTTGTTTGAGGCTGCAGTGACGCCCCTGTTTGTCTGTTTGTGCTGTTCGTCTGTAGGTCAGCCAGTCCCGACAATAGCACTTGAACTCCAGAATCACCCAACCTGTTCCCAAATAAACTACAAAAGGAAAGATTAAGGGAATGCATCTTCAAGCATTTTTCCTCATGAAGAGAATCACAAACAAGCCATCGATTCACAAACCTGTTGTTTCACATCTAAAGGTTCAGCATAGTCTGTTATTTTGGCAACAGGTTATTGATATTGAGCTCACTTCCTTTAGTGTGCCTGAAGCAATACTTTGATTTGCTGGATTATTGCACACACTGTTCTGAGAACACATAAAGAACAGACAGCTAACAGATGGTGAGGAGCCATTTGTGAAATTGGACTTGGAAAGTGCGTTGGCTTAGACTCACAGATTGTACCTTTAAATCAAACTCAATCTCTGACTGGACACTTACTATAGACTCTGCAGTTGTGGCTTGCTGTGCAGGAGCTCGAGCAGGCTGTGGACCCCCGCTGGGCCGATGCGGTTCAGGTTGAGGTTGATGGTGCTGACCACGGACAGGCTCTGCCTCAGGGCAGCGACCAGGCTCTGCAGCAGGTCATCCGTCAGCCCTGTGTTCCTCAACACCAGCTCATCCACCTCGTCAGAGGACCGGAGCACCTCCACCATGGCATCTAGCTATTCAGTTCAACAGAGTGAAATCGATGTAGAGGCAAAATGAATAAAAGGTAAATATCTCCATAGCTCTTGTGAGCAACATCAAAAAATTCAAAAAGAATACTTCTTCTCAGACAGCTTCTGTCTGGGGCATCAGAGTGAATCTCTTTTTTAATCCTAAACACCATTGTAATGGTCCAGCCATTTATTACAGTACTTTGACAGAAGTGGTGCAATAGGCTGGAACAGTTTCTTTCTCACTCATTTCACGGGTACATTTCTACTATACGACTCTATCTGTAAGGACAAAAGAAGTATCCTGAAATGTAATTAAAGACATGCATTGTCTTGTAAAAAAAGTCGTAATCGTAATTCCCCTCTGCTTTTAGTTTCTAAGAGTTATGGGCCTTCAACTGGCATGATACAGCCTCGATTGAACAATCTGATCTGTTATTTGAGAATGAATAGGGGCTTTGTTGTTCTTTCCAGAACAGGACATTTCAACCTGTTGTTTTTAAACAATGTCTTCCAGATTCCATTAAGTATTTCAACAAAGAAGCAAGAGAGAATGAGCTATTCTTAAATATTGTGTTCATACAGTGAAAAGTTTGTTTTTCTGCAACTCTCTCTCTCTCTCTCTCTCTCTGTGTGTGTGTGTGTGTGTGTGTGTGTGTGTGTGTGAGAGAGAGAGAGAGAGAGAGTGTGTGTGTGTGTGTGTGTTTGTTTGTCTACGTGGACACATGTGTGTCTCAGTGTCTGTGTTTCTGTTCATGACAGTATATTGATATTTTGTCTCTGCGTGTAGCCGTTCCCATGCTGAGAAGATAGATGGAGGCACGCTGTTCAAGAACCCCACCTGTTTTTGTAGGTCTTCTTCTTTACTGATTTCTTCTGTCCTTTCAGTTGACTTATTAGGACCTAAAACATACAAATAAAATACTCGATTGACTTGTTTTGCGAGTTTGTAGGCAGACATGGTGGCAGGCATACTTTTCGAGTGCATTTATTTTGAAAGTGCTTAAAAAGTTAGAAAATGAAAATGGAAGGCTTTTCTATATCTTTCCCCTCTTTTCCTCCAGGATACATCATAAACTCCATAATCATATTTACCCATTCCTTTATCAGGGTCGTTCAGCCCGCTATCACTCTCCTCACTCAGCTCCAGCTCAGAGGTAGAGCCGCCACCAGCACTGTGGCCGTGTGAAATACGCTCCTGTACGGCTAGTCTCTCCTGCTCTAGGTGACAGAACAGCAGACACATCAATTGGGCCTGTTATCAGCTCAACAGATGAATGAAAAAGGACAAAAGAATGTTTGTTGTAACCATAAGAGGAGCTTTCATATTTCATGTATACCAGCATTAATTATAAAGGACATGGCATATGCCATGTCTCTCTAACTAATGCATAATGTGAAAGCAGAAAATTGCTCAAATCGACATAAAATTATTCTTTACTCACTGTGTACTTTGAACCAGATTTTCTTGTTTGGGATTGTTTCTAGGCTAGAGCTCATTTCGACACATTCCTCATAGAAGTCTCTTCCTCTGGTTATGCCATTGCTCCCTAATTCTTCCTCAGTCCTCTTTGTCTTTCTGCCCTGCTTCTTCTTAGCTCTGTCACGATGCACTGGGCCTTTTCAAGCATAACAGTGGTGTGAACTTTTTTATGAGCAATTTTAGGAGCAATTAGAAAAACTTCTCAACCATTTGATCTTCTGACATCTAAAGAGTAGATAGATAAGTCCATTAGACGCTGAACTTACCGGATGCCTGGGTTTGATGTACAAGTAATGGATTGTCTTCCCGTTTGATATTCTGTGGGTTCCGTGGGCTGAGAGTTTGTGTATTAGGGGCATTAGATTTGTTCTCTGTAAGGTCTGGTTTGTACTCTAACATGGTTGGTCTATTCTCTGGAAGATTCTGTGTGTTTTCTCTAATATTTACTCTGTCCTCTGGGATATTTGGTTTATCATTTGGAACACTCTGTCTGTTCTCTGACATATTGGTTGTATTGCCTGGGACATTAGACCTGTTCTCTGACATGTTGGTTGTATTGCCTGGGACATTAGACCTGTTCTCTGACATGTTGGTTGTATTGCCTGGGACATTAGACCTGTTCTTCGGGGTACTCATTATGTTTTCTGGAATATTCTGTTTTTGATCCAGAGTGTTTGTTGCACACTTGTGGACATTTGATCTTGTCATATCATCTGTGTTTTTCCTAACATTTTCTCTGCGCTCGGAGACATGTGACCTATTTTCAGTAGCATTCACTCTGCTCTCTTGACCCGTCTGTCTGTTGTCTGGGATGCTCTCATCTTTGTGGACTTGGGAGACCTCTGATGCTTTGCTGTTCTTCCTTAGTCTGGGCTGCTGCTTGCGGCTCTTGGCCCTTGCCCTCCCCCTCCTGGTACCTTCCAGCTCCTCACTATCCGTCGATGTGCAGTTCCAGTCTTTAGAGGGCGCTCTTAACCCTCGTAGGGACCGCTCAGTCCCGATGGGAAAAAACAGAGGGGATGAAGGGCATGACTCCGGAACATCTGCACACAAATGTACTGAAAAGGTCATCATCATTTTGCCTAGGAAGCTTTTCGTTAGACAGTTTTTCTGTCATGCAAAAGATGTTGATTTGATCTTTAATCTTTGCAGAAAAAAACAGCTATTCAGACTAACAAAGAACAATTTTGTTACATACTATTTTGGGGGAGGGGCTGCGGAGATGTGACATATCTTGCATTCACACACCTGAGTTAGAGCAATGCAAAGGTTATTGGATCTTACAATGGCATTCCACTACTGCTCATTCTTAACTACCGTAATTTCCCAACTATTTGCTGCGGCTTAAACATTAATTTTGCAAAATTTCTTCAGCTATGTGGTTAATACACGGGGTGGTAATATGGTATTAAAATGGCTTTGTTTCTTTTAACTTGCATAAAACACTGTCCTGTGGCTTATACACAATGAGGCTAATACATATAATAATGAAATCTGGTAGTTGCTGAAATGTTGTACCTGGTGGATGTTTATGATTACACACTGACCTATAGCAAGGCTTCCCTCCAGCGAGGCGTGTCAGTCTGAAGCAGCTCTTTCTCCCTTGATGAGCACCAGGGGTGTAGCGGTACTCACAGCAAGAGCTAATTCTTCGTGCCATGATGCCATTCACGTAGAACGTAGCACTGAAAGGGAAGCCCATGTGCCTTTGGGATCTAAACTGGAATTCCTCTGCAGGATACACGCAAAAGGAAAAATGCACATACACTTTAGACAAACATAAACAGGGCCTCAATTTTTGAACAGTTTTCGGCATAGTTTACTTACATGCTCAAAAATACATTATGGTTATGGGATTTCGCAGACACTTTTGTCCAAAATTACTTACAAATAAAACAATACAATAGTTAAATTAACAGTGAACAGTTTTAAAAGTTGGTAAGACTACATTAAGGAGAATAGCAATAATAAACAATAATGTCAATGGCCTAATGAATAGCCTAATGAAAATAAACAATCAAAATAAACAAATACTATAATATGTGCATGCTGAACAGATATTTACATATACATTATGTATGAATATACATGTACACATCAACAGACATATACATTATGTATGAATATACATGTACACATCAACAGACATATACATTATGTATGAATATACATGTACATATCAACAGACATATACATTATGTATGAATATACATGTACATATCAACAGAGTATCTGTAGTTGGTCCCACCTCCTGGCTCCACAGACCCCTTGAAGACACAGAGGTTTTCTCCTCCACATACTTGCTGCAGAACTTTCACATCGTCCTGGGAAGTCTTGTTCAGTCCCTGGCCCATGTACATCATGGTCACTGTGACATCTGATCTCTGACTCTGCTTCTTTGTCCTGGTGGAAGTCTAATCACATTATGTTTAGATTGTAACCAATGAGCCAGCTGATACTGTCCCGTTTCTCATATTACATCTAAACAAAGCTGTAGTAAATAAACTGTGGTCAATGGTCATTGTTTTCATTCATGTCATTCATTTAGATTCACATAAAAATTATGAACACCACATCAATATTCATCTCTCCCATTTTCTGGAAGAAAAAATGTATTCTCCAGCAAGGCTTCCAACCTGTTTGGTATTGTTGGTGGCTCTTTGGAAAGTGGACGAGGCGTTGGAGCCATGTTTGTTGTACAAATATGGGCAGGACTGACTAAGTGTGCTTCTGACCAGCCTCCCAGTGATGGATGGTAAATACTGCTCATCCAGCTGGCCACCCTGCGGTAGCGGGCTCATTCTCCCAGCCTGTGAATACAGGACACCAGACTGTGAGCGCTGAAAGGGGCTTAACTCAACACACAACCAACTGTTTAGCTTGACAACAAAACACCCTACAGCTGTATTTCTTTTTTTTTTTATCAATGAACAGAGTAGTTAATGATAAATATATATTAATTAAGCGCTAACACTGTTAGCACAATAGAACAAAAACAGTTAAAAGAATTCAAAGGATTTTCAGAGGATGCAAGGCTGAATCACTGGCAAATTTGAAATTATAGATGGCCCTGTTAGATACAAGTTTGGAGAATGTGTCAAGGAGTGAATCATATTTACTATAGATTTTTTTATTTACACTAGATAATATTCACTACTATTGTATTGATCATCAGCTAAATCAGCATCAACAAATGGTGGAGTTACTAAGGCTTTACAGTACCGGTATATTAAATGGGGTTCTTTGATTTACAATAGATACTATTGACTACTGAATCTAATAAGCCATTAAGCTGTGTTATTAACAAGTAGAGTTTAATTGGGCTTCTTAGGTTTCAGTGCAACATCTAGGGAATATTAACAGTGTAGGCCTATAAAATGACTCATTCACTCATCCTTGCCTTCAGAGGCTGCACCTTGGCCACCATTGGAGGGGTGTTGAGGAGGAGAAATCCCCTATTAATCACATAGGGGTCCACTGCCAGGGAGTGAAGGTAGAAAGGTTTGGACATTTTCTCTCCTCTTCCTGACATTGACTGGGTCTGTATTCCGAAATAAGAAACAATTTAGTGAGAGTCAAGTTAGGGTCTTGAGAATAAGGGTTTAGCTTGGAGTATGTGTACAATTAGTGTTTCTGCTCTCTTTAAAATTTCCATGACATAATGGGATAATGATAACAAATTGATATATGCTCTCCAGGATTGCGTCTGATTGACCACCATCATTTTTTAAGTATATTTTGGGGCTTTTGCCTTTATTTTTGAAAGGACAGTGAGAGGAGAGAGAGAAGGGGTGGGATCGGGAAAGGAGACTTGACCCCATACGGGCGCCACAGTGTTCCCCTGAATGACCACAATTTTAGATGCCTTTTCTCAAGTGACTCTATGGTCTTCCTGGTGACTGGCCCTGATTGAATTAACAAGAGATCTTTTCCCATTATATTTTCTAAAATAACTGGTGATAAAGTATTGTGTGTCCCAATGTCAACAAAAATCATGGGAATGACATTCAGCTCTGGTTGAACATCTGGAGTTGAGTTTCCACTCTACCTACCTCCATGTCTTTGCCTCGAATGTGATGCTGTTTGAGAAATGGATCCAGGTGGAGATTCAGGCTATAACTTCTGGATCTTCTTAATGGCCTTTTCTGAGAGGAGTCCATCACTGTTCCTTTATCACTCAGATGAATGGAAAGAACTTGTTCAACAGTTTATGTCATTAACAGCCAACAAAAAACATGATCTGTAACATAATAATGGATTGGCAGTTGTGCCACAGGGTTGTCCAATGGCAACAGAAGGCAAGAAGCAGGCAGCAAACAGGTACAGTATCCAGTGGAAAATGCATTATGCATGACGGCAGGTCTCTATTAGATTTGGTCAAAGAAAGGACTCATTTTCTGGCCAGCATCGACAAAATCTGTATTTTATAAAAGATAAAATCAAAACAACACTTTGTTCAGTGTTGAATGTACCTTGCCATGAGCTATAAATATAGCCTATTAAATTACAGAGACTATTACACACACACAGATAGCATCAGGATAGAATGTCTGTTGCTTTTGCTTCAGACATCAGTGTTGTATACTGTAGTGTTGATGGAAAAGGTTAAGGGAAACTTTCCCAGCGTTCGTTTGCCCTCTACATGGATGTTAACAGGATGGATAAAAAGTCCTACACTCCAATTTTGTAGCCCTTTGAATGTACATACACTGCATCACCTTTTCCCTAATATTTAATAGCAACTTGTCAACTGTTCACAACAGTCTACAACTGTCACTATTACTTCAAATAACCATAATAACCTGAACGTCTTACCTAGTGCGTCTTTTTAAAAGTATACTCCTCTCTTGTACGGTTGGCTCAGTGTTGCCTGACATGCCTCCCGGTTGTTGATCTTCTCTCACAAGTGAAGCGCTCACATCAAGGTGACACCCGAGAGCCTGACAGCTTGGAGAGAGGGCCCTGCCTCTTCTACACTAATTATTCATGCATCTGCTCCAAAACCTCTTGGCTCTCTGTCCTCAATAGGAGTTCATGGTGGTGGCAATAATGGACTAGAGTGCATTAAGTAATTGTTGTGCTTTTTGTCATGATAAATGTTCTTATCCTGCATTACTGTAAAGTCACAAGGTCCTCTCTCTAAATGTGTGGGATTATCATGTATTCCTATACTTAATGAATATGTATTGAAGACACATTCTAATTACCTAATGCCAGTAAGAAGAACAATAACAAACTGCTTTCACACAGATTATTGATGAGGATGTTTGCAGTGGTGGGGGTTTCATGAAACGCTGTAAATTTCTGACTGACATAATTTATAAACATATGTGAACTCCATCCCCACAATAACAGACCCACAACCACCCTCCCAATCACCCCGATCCCCACCACACACACAAAAAAGATCCAAAAATATAACCCTGCCATAACGGGAACTCTTTCTGTGGGAAAGTGGCCACAGGAATGTCGAGCAGACCAACGCCAAAAAGCTCAGCAAGATATGAACAAGCAGTGATCCAACCTTGACACTTGTGGTTGGATCTAAACATTCTAAAATCTGAATGTTTAGGGACTAAAATACCCCATTTTAACACTAAAAACAGACATAATTCTCCATGTTTTTGCAGTCTTTTTGATGGGTTTACAATCTAGATTTTATGAATGTTTCATACTGGGGACAGCAGGATATTAGTAGAGCACAGTAGAGGACAGTACATTAATAGAGGACAGTAGAGCACCTGTCATCTCAAAGTATAAGCATCAGTAATGAAAAGGTCTAACCAGGAGAGGTGTTATTTGATATGATGGATCTTTGCCTTTGTAAACAACAGGCCCATCTACTGTATCAGAGAGCACTTCAGCTGTGTCCGTTATGCAATATCAGCTAAGAAGCAACACTATTCATAAGGCTTTCCTTTATAATTAGATGCAATACCAACACCTGGGAACCCTATCTGACTTCTTATATGAGTCATATCACACATACCATCTGGGACCATTTCACTTTTAACACCTTCACCTCACGGTGTGATACTGAGTAATCACCATGGATATTCCCTTTACACATTGAACCATCAACCTGATGCCATTCAATCTGACAGTTACTGACTTAAGCTGTTTCCTCTCCTGTCCATCACCTAAAACCCCACTGGGACATTTAGCCATGGTCGCAATTTTGAGGCTGTGCTCTGTAATTGCACTCGGTTCACAATTTTTGACAGGAGCTGCCAAAAATGTAACCAGTGAGCAAAACTTTGAATGTACTATAAACTATTTATTGTCAAGATGACACAAGTTGTTGCATTTTTGGCATATACTTTGCTTTATACGGGTAGACAATGTCAAAGCAATGTCAATAAGTATGTGTAATGCAAATATCCAAAGCTAAAATGTTTGCATAGATACAGGCAAAACACAAAGTATGTACTTTAATAGTTTTTATATACTTTTTGTGTAAGTAAATGTATATTAATCCTCATGTTATCCTTGGGGTCAATTTGACCCCAAACAACGTTTAACATCATAAAATATATGGTTCATTTTTTTTTTGCTTCATGTTTCATGACTTTTCCTCAATTGAAGGGTACAACAGAGTTAGCATGAAATTTGTACAATAATTTGTTGTACATATTGTACATATTACATATAAGTCATTTTGGCAGGACTGTATAAGTCAAAAGGGGAAGCAACCGCAAGCCTTTGGGCTGCTGACACTGGACGGGCAATATTGCCAGCCTGGGTTCCAAGGTTCATAAAGGGGTGTGGGGGGGTGGGATTGTTTTGTAGGGCTTTTGATGGTGGTTATTACACTCTTGTTAAGTACCTGTCACAAAAAAAAACTGGGTAACAATATGAATTATAATCATTTTCTGAGGGTTTATTTAGCTGGGGTCAAATTGACCCCAAGGATAAAGAGTGTCGGTAAGATTTGAGGATAACACAAGGGTTAAATAAATAAAATGCTTTATGTATGACATTGTTGTCTTTATTACATGTTCATAGTAACAACAACAACAGCAACAACATATTGTATTTATACAGTCCTTTTCAAGGCACCCAAAGCGTTTCACATTGAAGGGGGTACCTCACTAACCACCTCCAATGAGTAGCACTGGGTGATGCATGGCACTATGCACTATGCCATTATGCACCAGAACGCTCATTTAAGTGCCTTTACTTCTACTACTACTCTCACAACAAGCAGAAATCTGAAGGCACCACATTTCTGTTTTTTTGTGTCACGACAAAAGAAGATAAAAAATGGTTGTCACATTGCTATTACATCCACTGCATTTTACTGAGAATACACAGCTGACTACAAAAGGTTGTGTCAACACTGTCACCACAACACACTACTTTATCTTCTGGTACCTAACCCAACCAACCTATGATATCAGAAGATGTGACCAATTACAGTCAGTTTCTTTGAAGAGAGAGAGGTGGGGGGTCATTTTAAGGATACCCTTTCTCCCCTAGGGCCACATCTGTCCCCACATAGGCTACATATCCCACTATGAGGCGAGCACCTGAGCAACCACTGTGCACATCATAACCGCGATGGCGTCATGTTAATTTTCTGCCAGAGTGGCTGTGTGCGCATGTCCACCAACCAAGAGCATCAATGTGGTCAGTATGTCTACATACAGACTTTCACCCACGGCCACTGTGCTCTAATGACTGCGGAGGATAACGGGTCGGCCACCGCTCAGAATATAGTGCCGCGCTGTTTATAGTCGTCGGGGTCTACGTTCATTTTCCAGGAAGCTGTTACCTCAGAGTGCCGAACCTTGTCGCAGGAGTAGAGCGCGTCTCTGTAAGCGCAAATGTTGAGTTCCAGAAGTGACAGAACAGAACAGGGTGCATGAATATCAGACTGAAAGTAAACCAGTACTAAATTAAACCTAGCTGCTGCGGTGACATAAGGAAGTTTCGTCTCACCCCCTTGGAATACATTGTGGAGCTTGTGGAGGTATGGCGACCTTCATCTTTCATGCAATTGTCCAAGGAGGATGGAGTTTACAAGAGGACATTACAGTAGGAAGCCTTCAACGGTGACTGGGTTGTGGGCATAAGAAACATGTGCGACGAGTCTGTCAGAAACAAGACATACGTTTACAATGATGGGACTTCACGTTCACACACAACCAGGTAAGGGATATTCAATGTTTGGCATTCATATCAACAAAATACGTTCTTCTACAGTCTTCTAGTCGTTATCGTAAGTCGGGCTGTTATTTCAAAATATGTTCTAGCGGTAGCGTCATTGCATCCTGAACATAAAAAGATTTGTTTTGATACTGAAATCGGTGTTTTGATATTTTTTCGACTGCTCTTTTCTTTTCCCTCCCAGGAGATAATTTGCTTGCCCTCAATATGTAGCAATAATTCTGAATCCCAGTGTTACTGTAACTCAGTTGAGGACATGACATATTTCCAAGTGTTCTGTTAGAAAACAGATCAATGTCAACATAATAATATTGACATTAAAGGTCTAGACTCTATACAGAAGGACAACAATGGGAAGACATTTAAGTCTCGCTGCGCTAATTGCAAACGTCACCCCCTTTGAAACAATTTCCCGGTAATGGAATGATCACTCGAAATGACCACTGCTTACTCCTGGCTAGAATCACAGGAAAGCGCCTGCAGTTTTCTTATTATCCTATATCTGTGTGCACGAGCCTTTTCAAACTCGCTTTCACATTGTCTAGATTATCGGGATTTGCCAGCTACATTGGAACTCTTCTGCTTTCCCTCCCCGCTGCTTTGCCAGCGTCAGTAAATTATGCATTTAAATGTCAAGACAGTTTTTTTGGGAAACAGCTCACCGACTGGGCTGGCCAGGCTTGTGACGGCTGTGTGAAGACTCTTAAGATAAATGGGAGCTTAGGGCCTTCATCTGCAGGCGCACTTAAACCTCAGCAACTGATGCAGAAAGACAGAGCAGCTTAGATATCATAACAGTCATTATACATGATTTGAACTTTCAGGTGGAAGTTCTAAATAGAAATAGATTGATGCATGACTGTGTGCCTTTTATCTGAAAAAAAAAAAAAAAACTACAACAACACTTCTATTGCTATACTGTCAAAACTGTTGCAATGTGCTGTACTAACAACTGCTGTCATGTGAACTAACTGGAAGTGTTCAGGTGCAAATGAACCTCTGATATTACTGTTGAGCACTCTTCCTTCACTCTTCCTCCCAAACGCTGCCCTATAGACACAGCCACGGCACTTCCCCAACAGTCCCCCAGTTCCACTGGTGACAGGTAAAACAAACACACACGCCCACGGTTGTGGGCTACACAGTGTGCGGTCATGAGCATCTCCTCAGTATTTCAGCAGACTTCTGTTTAACAGACGTACAGTAGAGGTCCAAGGCATGGAGGATGTAAAATTTAATTAGCAGGATGAATTTAGTGGGAGCACAGTGCCAGACTGAGTGCAGTGCCTGTGATATCACTTCTCCAGGGATGGGCTTAGGCAGTGTAGCAGAACTGCGCTTATATAATGCACGCATGCACACAGTATTGCAGTGACTTGATATGTGTATTAACATTGATTTGGCGAATTGAATGTGTGCAGAAAAACAATAAATGTGTGTGGTTAATTCAGTTTGAAATGGACATTACAGTGTGAGCAGCTTTATAACCAACAAGACCACGAGGAGCAAATTAAAAGTATTGATTGAGAAGCAGTGGTGGTGGTTACTTTTGCTTATCGTAAATAACGGCCTGTCCCCCCACACACACCACCCTGCAGGGGCTCCACGGAGTCTGTCCAAAAGAAGACCAGTGGGGGCAGCACGGGGGTGATCCTGGACATCAGCAACCTCAAGATTGGTGACGGGGAGTCAGGGGTGCCCCCACTGCCTCCACGCTACAGATTCAGGGACCTATTGCTCGGAGACCAGTCCTTCCAGAGCGAAGACAGGTATAAGCTTATGTGTTCTCTCTCTCTCTTTCTTTTTTTTCTCTCTCTCTCTCTCTCTCTCCCTTGCTGAACAGCTCTTAGCACGGCCATATATACTGACGGCTGGAAGAGCTGTCTACTGTACTGTATTGCCACTGAACACGCAATTGAATAGTAGCACTGCTTTGTCTGAATGAGGCTGAGTCCTGAATACCCCAAGGCCATAGATGTTTGAGTGGTGTAGAGGCTGTACAACTTTGAATACTTATTGTGTTGGTTTAATATGCTGATGTGTGGTAACTAGAACAACAAGGCAGATGTGGTTTTGAGCCTCCCTGGTGAGGACTACTGTGGTTGTCACTCACGTGTATCTCTAGATATTCCCCTGGCTGATACTCACTAGCTTGACTGTGGCTTGACATGTACAAGAGATATAGCCTACCTCCGTACATATGTATAAGGCTTACGTTTCGGCAGCCATTCTGGTTGGCAGTGTATTTCTTCAGCGTTTATAATCCCATACTATCTGTATGTAGAATACATAGTACATGGCAGAACACACCACAAAACATGTATTCAGTAGCCACAATGAGTTCATCATTACTGTTATTATTATTAGTTAAAATAAGGTTGATGTATCATGTTACTCTGTCTCAACATATGACCATGAATGTGGAAAGCTTCTGTCAAACATAATAATGTGCAGCTATTCTTAGATGATCAAAAACCTCCATGTAGGGTGCTAATTTGTATTTCAGCAGGGTGGTGGGTGACAATGAGCGGTTAATGGCACAGCTTTGAAGACAGCTCAAGTCAGCTGAATCATAGTGTAAAACTGGAGGATACGATAACAAATGTTTAATATTCATTCTGTTTCTTTTCGAAAGACATTTTGCATAAGCCAGCATACGTAAACACCCTGCATAAGGAGGAGCATCCCTGACAAAAGCCCTTCTGCCTCTGATGGTGGTGGACACCATAAAACCTCTCTGAGTATGTGTTAGGACGTAAATGCCCGTTCCAATGTGAATACTCTCTGACAGCCTTGCTATTGCCGGCATAAATACTTGTGACAGTGTGCGTTCCTATTTGCACAGGAGTGCTTTTATGATGTGTTCGTGTGTTGTGTGCTGTATGCTGTAGGGCATGAGTGGAAAGCGAGTCCAACTGCACAGTCCTCCAGTGCTGCTGCTGCTGTTGCCGTCTGCCACTGCCTCGCTGCAGGTTAATAATGGGTGGCCGCGGATGCAGCTCACTGCCCACATATGAGTGAGCTAGAGATGCAGTCGTGTTGGGTACAGATTTAATCCTTGTCATTATTTCTGGCACAAGACGCAGTAGCATCATGTAAAAAGGTTTTAAAATGTGCTTAAGTGGCTGTTCATAGTGTCCTTTGAATGTACACACATATGCGTGTTCTGTATTGGCTGTTCTGTAGAGGAGGATATTGTGTGACCAGCTTCTCCCCTTGGCCTGCTTTGTAGATCAGTGAAAGTGCCTATCTCAGCAGAATGGTTCTTCCTTGGGAATTGGTAGGACTTGGGGCTTTGCTGAGAGTTGCTAATGTCAGGCTTCAGCTGCTTAGTGACAGTTGGTCTTAAATTTTAATGATTAGTTGTTGTTGCTTTGAAATTGAGAAAAAAGAGAAAACTCTGTTTTGCATTGCTTATTCAAAAGCATGGTTAAAGCGGCAAATTTTTTGTCGGCCAGTTTATTTGTTTGAGAGACTGGAAACCGGTTTGCCTTGTTTGGCTTTGGATGTCGCCAATTATAAATGGAATTTTTGACAAGTAGGACATCATCCGTGTTCACCATTTAATACTCCAACAGGGACCTCCCAACAGACAGGCATGAGTGCGTCTGTGTGTGTGGGTGTGTGGGCGGCTAGGTGCTAAGAGGATCATTACGAGGGCCTCACAATTAATGTTCCCTCGCTCTCCCTCTCCATCTTTTTTCTCCACCTTCCCTTTCAATTTTTCTGTTTGCCCCTCCACACACACTCACACACTTACACACTCTCCCTCTCTCTCACTCTCACACACACACACACACACAGACACACTCACCCACTCTCTCTCTCTCTCTCTCTCTTTCTCTCTCTCTCTCTCTCTCTCACACACACACAAAGCACACGTGTACATAAACTCTAAATGAGGTTTCTAACCTTTCACAGCAGTTTTCACAGCAGTTTCTAACCTTTGAGCAGTGAAAAAATGCATGTTTTCACTCATGCATGTACTGTAAGCAGCATATCATTGGTCAGCAGGCGCACATTATTTCCATCTGACTGACACAAATATCCGGATACATTCCGTTAAATGAATTGTACCGTCAACAGGAAGAATGTTGATAATGTTCCCTCAAGGCACATAAGTACTGTGAACTCGCTGTATGATGGCCATGCGACGATGAGCACAGTAGATGAGCTTTTGGCATGATGGAAGACACACAAAGAGACATGTCCCTCAGCACATTGTTCTGAGCTGTTTTCTTCTCCCTCATCTTCCAGTGGACAATAACCAGTTTCCTTTTTGCTCTGTGGCAGTTCTGCCTGTCCCTGGGAAATAATGACTGCTCTAGCCATGGTACAGCTGTCAGGCGAGAGAGCGGCATATTGACACTGGCCTGCCTCGCAGGCTGCCCCTGCTGCCTATTGTAGTCTAGACTATAGTCGAGATTAGTCACCGGTGCAGAGTGAGTGAGTGGGTGGACGTGTGTGTGCTGCTGGATGCTTCGAGCGAGCCTCCACGCATATATTTTACACAGCTCGTCCAACAAGTCGGAAAAAAAAATAATAATAAAAGCAGTGCAGGAGGGAACAAAATAATTTCTGTAACAACCTAGTGTGAGTCATGATACACATGCAGAGGTAACTCATGCAGAGGTCACATAAGCATGCACTCATGACATTCACATGTCCGCACTCTTCTCTCGTCAGTTGTTGCCGCACGACTGCAACACAGTCAGATGCCCAGGGCGCTGTAACAAATGGATGCACTGGTCTGTCTTGACAATTAAATTAATGCACGCAACCCTGCTGTTTCTAATAAGCTCCTAATGAGCCGGGGCTGGGGAATTGATGCCCTGTCAAAAACTCTGCCTCCCCATTATTGAAATTAAGTTTCCTGCTGCTCCCCTGAAGAAGCATGGTGCCAGTAACACCCTTCCAAAAGGCAGCAGGAGTTGTCAACAAAAGATAAATCACAAGACTTCTCTATATCAAAGCAGTTTCACAAAGACAGCATTTGTTGAGTTCTCCATATATAAAAGAGCAGTATGACTCCAGACTTTCAGCTTAAACTGTAAATAAACAAGGAACAGATCTGCCTCGGTCTGCCACTGCAATCACTGCTCCTGCTGCCGTGTGTGTGCTCTGGTGATTGCTTGTCTGTGATCAGCGGTGTGGGGACACACTTGTAGGAGTATGGTACTTTAGTGTGTAGGATAATAGCCCTCTTAAGGATCGGCAGGTTACAGACCTACCTCTCGTAGGACAGAAGAATGAGAGGCAATTACTCCCCTCAAAATATGTGGGCAAGAAGTGTTCTGCGTAGCAACAACCCCAAGAAAAGCAGCAAGCGGCTTCATACTTGATTGCTTCTCCAGTGTTGTTCCGATCTGAAATTAAATCAGCATTAGAGATTTAATGATGTGAGCTCATTGTTCCATGAGGATTTTCATGTTGTTTTGCTAAACGCGTGACAAGTGAACCCTCTCATATGAGTCACATTGTACTTTGTTTTAAATGTATTCATGAATTTAAGATGAACCTTCAGATAATCAAAAGCTAACTGCTGAGAGCTCAATGACACGTAGCATAATGCAGCTTCCTTTAAAAAAAAAAAAAAAAAAAAAAAAAAAACATGCTTTTTGGTATCGATCGCTTTAACAGCCCACTGTAATGAAAATGACATCTGGGAAAAGACAAAACGTTTTTCACTTGAGGCGATGATCTGCTGGAGACAAGATAGATGACCACAAGCAAAAGGCCTGGTGTCTGAACAGCACCGGTTAAAATGGAACCCTCTGAGCTGTGGCAGGATGAGTCGAGAACAGGGCGAGAACAGAGTGAGAAGGCAGGACGCAGGAGAGACTCGTACAGCAGGGGCAAGAGGCCTCAGATGATGTGCCTCTCAGAGGCTGCTGCGCACAGGAAGCCAGGCATCGCTTTATGGCATGAGTTGCAAAGGGATGCCACCCACGCACACACACACACACACACACACACATACACTCATGCACACCCTAGTCATGAGTATGTCAGCTCATTTCCTGTAAACTGAACATGTTTTTGACGTGACAGAAAATCTTGTGGGTGCAATCAACCCCATACCGAAAGATACTTTTAAACTTTTGCATTTGCAAGAATTAGTCTAATTGCTCTCCTGCTGGTAATTCAAGACATTTCAGGCTGTTAAAATCAAAATGACATGCAATGAATGTTCCTCCCTCGTGTTTGATATTGAGACACTATTGTTAGCATTGTTCAGCATGCCATTGCACATTGTGAAACCAGGCATTGCCCAGTGGTCCTGGCATATAAAAGCTTTATTACAAGAGTTTCAGTGTGATGACGCCCGCACACACATCCAAGTCAGAATAGATAAACCAAGAAGACATGGCAAACATCAGGATACTCCCATAGAGAGTAAGTTATTACATTATACAAATGAAGGCTCATTTGATGTTCTAACTATGAAATAAGATCATTGTTATTTGAATGACTTGAGATGGAGTTCTCAGGTTGCTAAATAAAACCTTGCTCATGATTATCTAATGGCCCTCCTTATTCACCGCACGCTCTTGGCATCGATAGTGCGGCGTGCCACTGGTCGAAGCTGCGGGGATTGCTGGGATATGATGACGTCCGGGAAGTGCTTGGCCGGACCGCTCAGGTTCATGCTTCACTACAAGTCTGGCTGGCGGCAGGGGACCTTCAGCGCCCAGCCGGGAGGCCACCTGTCACCTCCCCACTGGTCCCCCACACCAGGCAGGCAGGCGCATCTGGCCTCCAGCCAGGGGGATGGTGGTGGTGGTGCAGGGTGCAGCCGTGGTCAGCGTCATACTGCTCTGCACACCTGCACTCCACTGCAATCAGGGTGTCCTGACTGCCTTACTAAAAGTCACATATGAGCAAGGTCACCGTGAGCTATATTTACTGGTGATGGGTCACCTTCCTGACTGAGTAATAGCTCCATCTGGTGACTAGCACTCCTGTAACTTGGCTGGTAGGGTGAGGCATAAAGCATAGTGCTAAGCTGTGGGATATTATAGGGACTTGTAAATGCAGATCCCACTGTTTTGATTGCATGAAATTAACTATTTTTTACATGTATGAAGTTGGCACAGTATATAGTTATGTTTTATGCATGCAGTTTTATGGGTGTTTGTTATTCTATGAGTTTTTTAGATAAAAAAAAAAAATACCGGTACAATATTGCCTTGTCAATACGCAGCTTTTTGGATGAGAGTGTAGTGTTAGTGATCAATGGTAAATTAATTGCATTTAAATTGCGCTTTTCTACTCCTCTGAGCACTCAAACCGCTTTACAATTTCATGCCTCACATTCACCTATTCACACACACACACACACACACACACACACACACACACACACACACACACACATACATCGATGGCAGAGGCTGGCATGTAAGGTGCCAACCTTGTACATCGGAAGCAGTTTGGGGTTCAGTGTCTTGCTGAAGGAGCCAGGCTCAAACTGGCAGCTTCCTAGTTGCCCAACGACTACCTCTACCTCCTGCGCCACCGCTGCCCATAAACACAGCATTCATGTGTATGGCAGATCCTCCATGTCCCATATGCCCTCTGGATAACCCTGAGGGCTCCCCCTGCTTCCTGTCCTCTGAACAGCACCGGGAGTCAAGTGCTTCGCAGACGGCTCTGGTGTTTTGCTCCCCAGGGTGTTTCCTGTGCTCCACCTGCCTAGAATGCAAATAACCCCACCAAACACACACACACACACACACACACACACTTTACACAGGCACAGACACACAGACACAGATACACACACACACACACACACACACACACACACACACACACACACACACACACACACACACTTCACACAGGCACAGACACAGATACACACACACACACAAACACAGAAACACACATACACACACACACAAATATTCAAATTATGTCTGCACCTGAGAAAGTGGATTTATGTTAGGCAGCTAGCACTTTGGAATGAGTTCAATAGTAGGGCCTTAGCTTTACAGTAATTCATTGTGATAAAGATGGGAATGGCCTACGCCCAGCTGTGCCTTGTTTTCATTTTGCCCTTACTGCAATTGGCTCTTTGTAGATGGAGCTGACAGATGAGATTAGGTGTTTGTTTGAGAAAGTGTGTATGTGCGGAGTGACTATATGTATGTATGCATGTATGTAGGTACGTATGTACAGATCATGTTGCTTAGCCAAAGGAAATTAAGTCATTAGCTTCTATATGAACTATACAAAGCATATTTCTTTCAGTCAAACACTTCTTTACTGTCTGTAAACCACAGGCAGAGAAATGATACAATGTATTTTATTTATCCTAACAGGATGTTCTTTATTATATTGATACGCATGACATCAAAAGGTATTTTGGATTGCATTTCAATATTCTATGGTTGATTTTCTACTAAAATTTACTCTAGTATTAGTTACCGTAATATACAACATGTTATAATTAGTTACAGTTTTTTCTGATTGCTTAAGCACATTTTTTGTAACTATTGGCTATGTTTGCAAAACTCTACACACAAATAGGAAACCTTTCACCAAACATTGTAGTCCTCTTGCAAAAGCTAACACACCTTGCTTAACTCTTCACACCTTCGTAAAAATGGTGTTTTCGTATCAAACAGTAAACACAAGCCATCACAATAATAAGCACACAATGTGCCAACTACATGGTATGAACAAAAAACACATCTGGCTTTTGCTTTCTCTGTGCACATGGTAGGCTATGTTAGTTTGAGGTTATATTTTTGTCATAGTTCTGTAAAGATACAGGGATCCAAACTTCAAGTATTGGTGTTTATTTACACACATCAAAACAAACACAAGTGTATTTTTCCAAGTCAAAACACAAAATAGTAATTTCTATTCGTCTACATCGTGTCGTCTCTCTCAAAATTTCGTCTACATCACATGCAATATCCTCTAGTCCAAGGCACCGGGGAAAATATCTTCTGGAATGCCGTATCCAGGCCTGACATGATGCCTGGTCAATATCCCCACATGCCTCCTCCATTGCCTGTAAAAGGGCTATGCATTGATGGAGATGATGGTCATAGACCTTCCAGCGCCAGGCAAAGAAAAACTCTTCAATTGGATTCAAGAATGGAGAGTATGAGGGGAGGTTGAGTACAGTGAAGAGTGGGTGACCTGTAAACCAGTTGCGGACCAAAGCAGCCCTATGGAAACATTTCAGTTCAAGTTAGGCTGAACCCGTTCCCTCAGGCTTCCCTCAGGGTCATTCCGTGGTTGATTACAACTATTGTAGCTCTGATGTCATCAGTAATTCTGTTTCTTACTCTTCTCACCCTTCCTCTTCCCCCCCTTGTCCTCTTCCTCTACCTTCACCTCCTTGTCGTCCTCTCCCTCTCACTTCTTCACCTCTGCGTCCTCTTCCTCCTACTTCTTCACCTCCACGTCCTATTCTTCGGCCTCCTCTAATTCTTACTCTTCTCACTCTTCCTGCTCCCTCCATTGTACGCTGTAGCAGCAGCCGTGGCCTTCTGGTTAGCGCTTCGGACTTGTAACCGGAGGGTTGCCGGTTCGAACCCCGACCAGTAGGAACGGCTGAAGTGCCCTTGAGCAAGGCACCTAACCCCTCACTGCTCCCCGAGCGCTGCTGTTGTTGCAGGCAGCTCACTGCGCCGGGATTAGTGTGTGCTTCACCTCACTGTGTGTTCACTGTGTGCTGAGTGTGTTTCACTAATTCACAGATTGGGATAAATGCAGAGACCAAATTTCCCTCACGGGATCAAAAGAGTATATATACTTATACTTACTTAACAAAGGTTATGCTATATGTCTTAATAGGGCCCCTCAATCATATATAACATAGGTTATATTATTCACCCTGATATCTAAATGGGGCCCCTCATTCAAATATCACGGGTCACATTATATGTGATAATCATGCTTTGTTATTGACATCTTTTTTCACAGCAAGATGCCTTAAATGTGTTGATGGTTATATCAATCTGTCATTTATTTGCACAAAAGTTCTAATTTAAGGGGTTATTGCCTTTTAGCACACTCAACTGCGACCCAGCTAGAGAATAAAATGGACGCCTATTTTTTCCACTTCATGTGAGGTTCTGTGCAGAAATACAAGACCAGTTGATAGTCATAATTTGTGTTTAAAAGGGGAAGTATAAGGCTACATATATTATATATAATGTAGCAGAACTAAGGTGACCACCAACCAGACTCTGAAAAGGAGGACAAGTTATCTATAAAGTGAGGACAAATTGGCAAAAATGAGGACACCCCCCAATGTCTGCTCATAGGCCTATTCCAGTTGAATACCTGTAGCTAGCTGGTACATATCTGTGTAGTGTGTATAGACCCTTTCAAGAGAGTTCCATTATTAGCATCATAGTTGGCCCCACAAGACTTCCTTTTTAACATTCCATATGTTATCTTAATGCAGAGGAAGTAGATTGGGGCCCAAATAGAATGTTCAAGCATTGTTTTTGTTTTTATTGTTGAAAGGGTCTATACTGTGTGAACTTCCTTCCTAACACCTTAAGAGTTGTGCTAGTAAGGGAGCCAGCAGACCGGGCTTTTAGCTCGATTGTTAGCACGCTTGACTCCCGAATCCAAGGTGCTGCTGTTTGTGGGTTTGAGTCCGGGCGAGTGCAGGGCTGAGCCGTGCAAATCAGCACAAGGCATTGGTGCCATGACCCAGATCAGCAGTGAGGTTTAGAAATGAACACGCAATTTGTGTTAAAAAGGTGAAGTGGGGGCTACATGTGTACCATAAAGTAGCAGAAATAGCATTACCACAACACATCTTTGGGCCATTCGCTCAATCCAGCACAACCTTGCAGCAAGTGCAGCTTGCTATCTGTAAGCCCTGTCTCTTTTATTCAAAGTATTTGTAAGCTCTGTCTTTTTTATTCAATGTATTTAATTTTTTATTTTTTTATTTTTGTTACGTTACTGATTACAAAAATTGGTGTGTAGGCCTACTCTGTAATGGATTACATTTCAAAGTAATCTGACCCAACACTGAATATAAATGGGGATGTTGATTGATGTTGATTGTGTTTTTCCAGTTGTGTTGAGATGGAACATGTTGGATTTGCGCTACAAGTAAATAACTAACTAGAACTGACATTGGTCCATAGACAGGCCTCAGCTTTGAGCTTAATTTTTTTTCTTATGTTTTTATAGGACTATTCAAGCCTACAGCTGCAGAGATGGTTTATGGCATGGGGAAAAGTATCCGTAAAAACCTCATTTAATGGATGATTGATGATGCTCATATAACCCATTTGTCCTCAATTGGCAAAGCTCTCCGTTCAGATGTCCTATTAAGAGGTGTTCACGCGCTGCTGGTACGCTTTGGTCAGCAAGGATGCATCGATGCTGTCAACAATTTTCCAAACCTCCGTTGTCCAGTTATTTCATTCCGTGGTGTGGCGCCAGTGCAATTACTTGTTTTGTTTCAGAGAAGTGTGACGCCCTGTTTGTGGCAGGGAGCGATGAGTTCAGGGATGGATTACTGAACGGGCCTACAGGGCCCAGGCCCAGGGGCCCAAGGGGTCAGGGGGCCCTGAAGCCCAAGCCTTTGCATGGAATCATTGCCTCAATATCAACAAGTCAGGATGTAGGCTATGAATCTGATTGAATTTAGTATTGTCCATCCCCAAAATGCACCAGAATACAGGAAATCACATCAAACAATTTAAAAATGTTCTGGGGGAGGACCCCCAAACCCCCCCTTCCACATATACAACAATTAGTGGGGGGCCCGAAAGTTCATAATCCGCTCATGGATGAGTTGTGTGAGTCCAAAGCCATCTCAAGAGTCTGACCAGCACTCCTGCCTGTTCCATTCTCACTAATTGGTTTACATGTATCTGGCAAAATCAATTGGGATCCTCAGCTTTTCAGCTCATTTCGGCTGCTCAGTGACTGCGTGATGAGGAAAAAGCTGGAAGGGAAAAGCACTGGGGAATTGTGGGATTCTTGTTGGCATGCACGGAATATGCGGGCGCATAGAGAGAACCTCTCCAAGTTCTCTCAGGCTCATCCGAGGAGCCTGCACTGCTTCAGAACATGTGTGTTCCCTCAAACCATGATACATCTTGTGTGTGTGTTGACAGGCTGAGCCGGCTGCCTCCGCGACAGCCCTGCTGTTATTAAACTGGCTTATGGGTGCTGCAGACTGACACGTCGCTCATTGCAGAAGGTGTGCAGCTCCTCATTACTGAGGTCTACTCCCACCTGCTGCATTGAGTGGGGGGAAGTGATGTACGACCAATTATTTTGCTGGACTAGTGGTGCCTCACTGTACCACAGATTATTTATAAAGAAGCCTAGGCTGTACAAATAAGTGCTAATGGTCTGAAGTCTTATGTATACTTTTGTCAATTTCAATTCAATTTAATTTCACTTATAGAGTGCCAAAACATTACACACGTCTCATGGCGCTTTACAGAGTGTAAAACATTCTGAGAGGGCCCACGAGTAACAGGGGCGAGGAAAAACTCTCTAGAATTGGAGAAACATATAGGAAGGAACCTCGAGCAGATCCACAACTCAAGGGCCTGACCCATCTGAAGGGTAGTCAGCACCAGCGCAGGCAGGGATGGATTACTGCACGAGCCCATCGGGCCCAGGCCCAGGGGCCCAAGGGGTCAGGGGGCCCTGAAGCCCAAGCCTTTGCATGGAATCATTGCCTCAATATCAACAAATCAGGATGTAGGATATGAATCTGATTGAATTTAGTATTGGCCATTCCCAAAATGCACCAGAATACAGGAAATCACATAAAAAAAAATTAAAAAAATGTTACCCCTTCCACATATACGACAATAAGTGGGGGGCCCTTAATACATCTGGGCCCAGGGGCCCGAAAGTTCATAATCCGCCCATGAGCGCAGGTATGATCAGTGACCACCATTGCACGCATGACTGGGGTGCAGACACATGAGGACATAATAGCAGGGTGGTCCATTCCTAAACAAAAACCTGATGTGGTTGAAGTTCCACACTGCACTATACCTGACTATTATGTATAAGCCTTTTACTTATATGTTGTTGGCCTATACAGTATCTATGTACTTCCTTACATAATTTGCTTCTTTAGTCATTACACAATTCCAGACCTTTCCATATATTCATTTTCATGTATGTCCACAGTGCATGAATGATGACTTGGTGATACTTGTGGTTGCATCGCCACGGGGAGTCACTGTGGTATAGAGTAACCTCTCCTGTTTCTCGATTCTCCATCGGCGTCTTCCTCCAGAGTTGCGTGTTACGTAATCCATTCGGTTTTCAGCACCCGTGTGGCGTGAGACTGTGCGGAGGATGCAGTTCTTAAAGCAGACTGTTTGACTTGTCAGTCAGTGTCTCTGTTTTGGTCAGGCAACCGGTTCGAAAAACATTTATTTTAAACGAGCCTGCATGCATAAGTCATTTTAACATCTTTAGAATAGACTGCCACACACCAGTTTGTATTCTCTGTTCACTTAGTACTACGGACTTGTCCTGCTTTCTATATTTAGATTTTGCCATACATTTCCTTAGTGTCAGTATTAAACTTTAATGTGGCGTAGGGGAAGGACTAGGATGGATAATTGGCAATAAAAACGATGGAAATATTTAAATAAAAAATGTGCACTGTTAATATAAAATGCGCTAGCAGTTAACTGTGTTTGTAGAGTTCTTTACATAGCTTCATTAAGTGTGAAACCTTAGCGCAGAGTGTCTTGCGCGTTCATTCCTCTTGCGCAGTGTAAAGCATGCAGCGTAAAACCAATGGAGCTCCGAGCAGAGATGCGCTTGAATTTGACAGGCTATTTCTGCGCGTCTAGACCTTCGAAGACTGAGAGGATATAATAAAATATATTCCCTCGACTCGTCGGTCCTGCAACTTATGTGATCATAGCTTTCAGCGCTAGGCTCTTGATGAGCCATGGGATTGCAATAGGTCCACGGGTCTGATTATCCTCCTTGGCTGGCGTGAAGTAGCGGACCGAAGGAATGGCCGGTGCCAATCTCGCGGAATCGCCGTCGGAGATCGACACAGACGTGCGGACCGATACCCAGAAAGCGCCGGATCAAACATGGGTCCATCCATCGATGCCAATTCGAACCATGGGCTCACTGGGGAGCGATGCTGGCCAAAGGTACTGCAGAACCTTATCCAACTGTATCGGTTTTGGCATCGATCTGTTGCATTCTGCAGAGTGATCCAAGGACCTGACATAAATCATTAGATTAGTCATTCAAAGTGCGATAAAATAACAACCTGAAAACTGTTGTAACGCAAGACTATTTTTAGGAATAATCTCGCCTCGTCTTGAAAAGAAATGAAGCAGTCTGTCGCATAGCCTACTGTGTTAGTCATACATTGCATTTCACATAATTACGCAGTGCATATGACTGTTTAATGGACTTGGGAAATGGAAATAATAATGAGGTAACAGTCTTAGCTGCCATCGACTTCTTTCACGTTTTACATAAATACGAGAATGCTGCAGTTTTCTATGAGCTCTGCACCAGTGTGAACCTTAGTGATGGGATGATCAGTATTTGAAATTCTTCTCCCATTCATACATTAACCTGTACATACATGCAATTTCACATTGTGGTTTAATTGCATTTCATGCTTGCGCATTTAGCGATTTGATGGATACACGCTACTGGTTTTAGACCAGAGGCTGCGGGAGATTGTTATGTGTGTATCGGCGAGAAATATGATGTGGGCGGGAAATGTTTCACGCTGATGGTGTGTGCTGTGCACGACTCAAATGCATGTGCGCCTTATCAAAACAATACATGTTTCATGACACCATTCCGTTGAAATGGCCATGTCGCATGGTCTCATGTAAGTGACCATGTGACTGGACCAAGTAGAAGGCTTCCTATGAAGTCCTTGACAGTTACTGAGCATCTTGCCATACCAGTAATCTGATAGCTTTACTGAAACAAAAAAGCATTTCCTGCTACTGTCTGAATAACCAAGGTCACCATTCCCATAAACCTATAAACTCATTTTAGATGAGCAACCACACTTGATCTCATTATTAAAGGTCTGTGAAAGCCTTGGATGGATAGATGTGAGGAGAAAACATGCAGAGAGGAAATGTTTCCAGAGTGCATTTCTATCTTGGGATGTTTTTCTGTGTCTGATCAAAAGCATTATTGAAGTAGGCTCTCTGTCCTTGTCCATTTCAATCAAATATGAGAACTAAACTCACACTGCTATTGTGTCAAGTAGTGTGGAGTTCAGTGCCTTGCCCTCATCCTCTGTCTGTGGTCTTTAATCTTTAATTTTCAGATTATGCCCGTACATATACAACCAGTACAGAACAAAATGTACAGCCACCGCCAACCACATGTGAATCTTCCTAAGATGAGTTTGGCTCAATGTTTCTTCTTGAGAGTTTTTTGAGTCCATCCAACTCTTACCAACCAATGCCATGACTCATAGCCATCATGGGCAGTTCTTCCTTTCAGAGGGACCACCAAGGACATGCCAGTCCTGCTGGAAGTAGCCTAGGTCTGTCACACATTAGCCATTAATTAAACAAAACAACTCCTAACTCCTACTCCAATGTACCTTGTGTCATTCATAAAACATATATAAATTATTTTACAAGTATTTGTACAAAGAGAGGGGGGCTAGGAATAAAGAATAGTGACACAGTTGTCTTAAATTTGTTATTTTCAAAGACTTTGGGAGGATTACTTGTCTGGCCACCCAGCTTCACAAGGGCGCAGTGGCACTGGTAAGGGCTACATCTCTGCAGTGTTTTGTCCACTGCTGCAATGGGCTCAGTTCAGTTCTAAAGCCAGAAGTAAACAGGGGCTGACAACAGAGTGCACTGTGTTACCGACTGCCACAAACTCCCGTTGTCTTAGTCTACAACGACTTCATAAATCCCTGGCCCTGGAGAGTGTCTTTGCCTCAGACAGGAATGGTGCCAGAGGCTTTTGCTGCACTTTGCCTCTCCTAGTGTCAGGTCTGTGTGATCTGGTGTCTTGCCATTCTGTACAAGAATTTACCATTTTCAATAGTCGTATATCAGCATATTAATGAGAGAATTATTTGTTGTTCTTACATTTAAACCCACTTGAAAACAATCCAGTTGCAATGATTTCACTATTGCGTAATTTGCTACTTAACTTCAAAATTGTTAATGCTACAGTGTCATTTCATTTGGTCTCTTAATTGCTTCAGAGGTTGGTTGAGCACTTTTAAAAGCAGCGAGAACCTCATATTTCTTCAAAGAAAAACTAATTTGTGGTTTTGTATTGAGGATACATATTTTGCAAGCAGATAGCTCTCAGTATAGTCACGTATAATAGATTTACAATCATTTGTACTGGAACAAATGACAGAAGTTCAATAGTAGCTGTACGGAGAGGAGCATCTTTGCCATAAGAGACCCAGCAAGTATTAATAACCTAAACAGTCATAAATATAATATAACAGTCATAAATATAACAGTTTTCTCTGAATGTAGAGACTGGAATAGGGGGAGATGAAGAACTTAGTCGCTGGTCCTACCTCCGAGATATTTCTGTCATTTGTCTTTAGTAATTGTCACTGGTCCATTATTGTTTATGAACAATATAACAAAACAGTTGAAGGCTATGTTTAAATGATTTTAAGTGATTACTGCCACACAGGAACATAATTTGTTTTTGTAATTAAGCTGGCTTGAAAAGTCCAGACATGCTAACCATTATGAATATGCATTCATTTGTATGTTTCAACCATTCACTGGCTTCATGGACTATTTTTGCTTTCTGATCAGTTGGTATACACAGACATTGTTAAAGATTTCTACTTGAATTCTCCAAACATGATTGTTTGTTTACAGTGATGTTATTGAGGATGGTGAGTCATTGCTACACATACACACACACACACTCACTGAGAGAGAAAATTGAGAGTCATCTTCACAAAAGCAGCAGCCACAAACACACTCAGTATTCCATCAAGCGTGCATGCCTGATAATGAGAAGCCATTTCATCCAGCCCGCTCCCTCTCTGTCTCCCTCTGCTCCTACCCTCTGGCAGGTAAGGGGAAGCCTGCCTGTCACTAGATGGACACACAAGAGACCTCAAATGGACCCATATATAGAAACATACACTTATATTTTGGGGCTTTTGCAGTTGTTTAGATTTGACAGTGGAGAGAGACAGAAAAAGAGTGGGCAGTAGAGGACCGTGACCTTTGACCTGCATATGACTGGGGTGACACTGCTTGCACTAGAACTCTTTTAAGGGATCCTTGCATCACTTCACCTGAGGGGATAAATTAGACTGTGTTCATCTCCAGGTGCTGGACTGAGAAGCACCCTAGGGGCACACACACACACACATACACACACACACCCTGATAACTCATTTAATTTTATCCATATGTTGTAACTGTGCTGATGTTTGTGCTGTCTTTCTGCCATACTCTGGGGAACAGAGCTAGGTGCCACTGTGCAGAAGCACAGTAATTTGACCAGCATCACTGTGTGTAAATAACAGACTTGAATCTTGGTGTTATTAAAGCAGCATGATGCTCCCATATTCTAGTGGTTTTTTTTTTTTTCATATTGTGATGATAATATACTGAGAAGATTATGCTGTTTCGTGATGTTTTTTTTTTTTTTTTTTTTTACAGGGTTCAGGTGGAATTTTATGTAAATGAAAACACCTTTAAGGAAAGGCTGAAGTTATTTTTCATCAAAAACCAAAGGTCAAGTAAGTAAAATTGAGCAATGAGCCAATAATTCTGACAAACAACTTAAATGACCAAGCAAATGATTATGTGGGCTACTATCTGTGTTGTTATGGGCGTTTGCTAGGCAACTCTGTGAGTGCAGCAGAGTTACAAAAACAGTATGTAATGCTGACAAAACATTTGACAGAAGTACAGAAGTAAAACTAAGTTTATAAATGAAACTAGCAAACTCCATAAACGCACTGTGTTTCTAAGTGTACTTATTACCCCAGAGCCATGGTCCAATAAAGGCGTTTGGGTCAGAGGCTAGAGGGTGCTGGGGAGAAAATAAGAGCTGTCAGAAGGGACTGAAAGTGTGAATTGCAGTAAGATGTATAATTTATGTGTGGCCCCCAGGTCTTTGCTCCTGCCCCCTGTCAGGTCCACCCAGTAATGAGTCAATGGTGAAAGTGTGGTAGCAGACACGCCGCGGCCAGTTATGGGCTCTGTGCCATCTGTGCTTCACCCTTAAAAGCCCTGGTGCTCTTAAACGCCCTGGTTGACAGGAAATAGTTGAAGTGCAATAACTGCCCATTGGGCCCCAGCTGATAGCGTGGCTCCCATATCCTAATGGCGCTCTCTTCCCACCAGCAGTGAGTGGAGGGGGAGGGAGGGAGGGCCGTGGCCTGGGCGGCATAACGACTCAGTGATTGCCTGCCCCAGCTCCCTCAGGTCCATCTGTATTACTTAGTCAAGGCCGCTGTCCGTGGTGCTGAAGGGGTGTGCAGTCACCCTGGTGATGAGTGAGAGGAGCTCCAGCTGTGCTCAGAAAAACCCATTAGATCTCTGGCACTTGCAGAGAGAGATGCACTTGCCTCAATTCAGTACAATTTATTCACTTAAATTGTATTTACATAAAACAATTGAAAATTGTCTCAAGGTGCTTTACAGAGCTCAGAGCCTGAACCTTATAGAGCACTAAGGCAAGGAAATGCTCCCTTTTAACAGATATCATCAGCAGAACCGTGGCTCCAAAGGGGTGGGGAGGGCCAGCCAGATAGTGAGGTAGTCATAAAAGGTGTAGGTGGGGGGGAGGGTGTTTGGTGTGGACACAGAAAGCAAGGGAACTTGTAGACAGAATCTATGGATGCTTGATCTAATCTGTGGATGCTTATCAAATTTACTAAATGGCCAGCCACAAATGATATTGTATCCTATTGTGTAGGGAGTACTTTGAGAGTTTGTGTGAGTGTGTATAAAGTATTGAGAGTGTATTGAAACTGTCAGCAATTCCATGAAGGAATTTAATGTGCAGTTACTCATTTTAATTACATAAAATATAATCCAAAAGTCTTAAAACCTGTGTGATTAACTGATTAGTTCTGTGGTGTTTATATGGGCACCCCAGCTGTTTCATGTACAGTAAATGATGATTGGAGGAGATTGATATGAATGAAGTGAATGGATAAGCTGAGGAGGCAGGAGCAGGAGGAGGTGTTTCTTCCAGCTAGAGTGGATTGCTTTTCTAATGCAAGGTGCTGTTGGATGCAGGACAGGGCCCAACATAAATTGTGATTGTTTCACAGCTGTTGGCCGATGGCTCATAGTTATTGTGGAACAAAGTAGAGCCTTTCAGTAGCAGACAAAGGGATATGCTGTTCTTTTGGATTCTAGAAGAAAGAAAACTATTAAATATGAAATATTAGATAGAACTACTTTCTAAAATAAAAAAATATAAACAACTTTGACTGGTGGCTTCTTTCTCTGTGCACCAGTCAGGATCTAATGCCTTAATAATACCAACTCCAGAAGTGCTGTGGGGTTTGGCCAGGGCTCAGCGTGGGTTTATTGACGTCAGTCTCTGACTGATGGTCTCAAACACAAGCTCCATCCATCAAAGAACTCTTTTACTTAACATTATAATGGGCTTACTTTTTTTTTGTTTGTGAGAGTTCAACCACATTTATCCAAGAAGGGAAAAGCCACACATGCTGTACATGTTTTATAGACATAAACATTATATATTATATACATTATACAAAAAGGCAAAAGGACAATGTCACCACCATACCACCACCAAATATTGAATCCATCCTTCATGCGCTTTACAATGTTGTGCGAAGCAGACCCTGTCTTCCTGTCCTGGTTTCAAGGTTTCCACCGCCACATCTGGTACACAGCTGACACAATTATTTGCTTACTTACATTTTCTCAAGTCACTAATTTGTCATCCCGTTGCAGGTGTCGTAGGGAAGCTTGTGTGAGACTCAGGTGCTCAGATATAACAATATCCATCGCATACGGATGGATTACAGTGATGATTTAGGAACGGAGAGAAGGTGTCTTATTTGCATGAGCCACTATTGATGCACATTGTCACCTGAACAGCATGCATTTCAGTCATCCTCAATATCCAACGTAGTCAGATATGTTGGTCCTTGGTGAATGCATTACTTCCAAAGCTAATGCTAATAGCTCAGACACTCAGAAAATTGCCTGTGTTGTTCATCCTCGACCTCCACAGCACCATAGCTTGTCAAAGCCTCTGCCATTTGCTACACAGATAATATGGTACTGTAATGACTGGTTTTGCTCTCGCCATCTTTAAAAATAGATCTAAAGTGGAATATATTCCAAGCAGAAAATGGCTGGTTGTCATAGGAAACAATGGAGACCTCTTTTATGGGGTGCAGACAAAAACTCAAAGACTTTTGAGTCATAATAGCACATTTGCCTGTTTTTATTTTTATTGAATCTAAGCTGAAAATAGTAAGTGTGTGTTTTAAACTACTTTAAACGCCCCACACCACCCCGCCCCTCCCTCCTTTTGAGTAACATCAGCATTGAGCCAGAGAATGCTCCACGTAAACATTTTGATGTTCTGAAAATGGCACACCATCCTTCAGGCTTTTCTGCATCATTGAAGCAGAAATCAGTTTTCTCAAGAAATGCGGAGAAAACACTATGGGGTGTATAGACCATTTGTGTGAACCATTTTGTGAATTCTTGTTTATTTATAGTTGTATGCGTACCATACAGTGTATAATGTATGGTTATGCCTGTATTCAATTGTACGCTATATACTTGTCAGAAGTCACACACAGTCAGTGGCATACTATAGGGAAGAAAGATATTAGTCATGCTTTTGTGACCTTACATCATGACTACTGTCCTGTTTACGTGCCTAAATCATCATAGCATTGCTTAACTTCATCAATATGATCACCTTAGATGTGCTTCATAGTCTGGCTCCAAATGTCATTTTAAAGCTTCAATATCCCTATGTTCCCTCGAGCCCCTTAGATCGATTCTTCTTGGTCTTGGTGCTGGCGTGTGTAAATTCTAAAAGTGATGGCTCCTGTAGACTTGTGGCTTTTAAACAGCCTGACAAATAATGTGAGATTTTTTCATTTATATTTGTGGACTTCTGGCTTTATGAAGAGAGGACAGTGAAGAGTGACAGGAGGCGAGTGGGAGAGAGAGATGGGGTGGGATCGGGAAGTGACCCGGGTCAAACTCAACTCTGGGTCCCCATGGGCATTTGGATGTGGGCAGTTGTGCCACAGCACCCCCCGTGGCTTTTTAAACTCTGGGCACCTGATTGGGTGTTTTGGGTCAGTGTTTCATGACGTCCTGTAGGTTTTGCTTCATTTTGATTCATACACCCTTTTTAGGCATAATTTAATTGAATAAGACATACATGGGGTATAATTTAATTCAATTTGGTTTCCGTTTTCTCTTATTTTAATTTAGCCTAGAAATCTAGACGCACCCTAGCGGCGGCAAATTAATTTGCTCAGCCTGTACGTCTAGTATCAAACCATAGGGATTTCTAATGGCTGACGCCGTGGACTTCATCCAATCACAGCGCTCTATTTTGTTAGAGAGTCTTAAGACGGGCTTAACAGGATATCGACAGTCCTGCGACGGTGAACAACAAGGAAGGTGGCTATGGCGAACGAAGAGCGGTTGTTTGAATCGGCGTTGGCGTCAACTTTGGAGGAGTTGGACTTGTGCTTTTTTTTGAGCAACACAATGCACTTAAGTCATTCCTTTCGAAGAAGGATGTATTCCTTAAAGAACCACATGCTCATCGCATCAATTTACTTTTTTATTGTCAAAGTACTTTAAAAAAGTGTCAAGGTGTCTGAAATTCTGTAACAGTGTAACACAGGCTTTAGAGATGTGAAAATCAACTTGCAAGTGAACCTGCATGGAAGATCTCTTGGCTGTTCAGTCATGTTGACCTTTTGAAAGGAATCCCAAAGGAATGGATGAAACCCCTTTGTCTGCTCTCTTCCATGTTCCAGGCCTGAGAATACGGCTTTTGAACCTGTCCTTGAAGCTGCTGACATGCCTTCTGTACATAGTGAGGGTGTCTCTGGACGATCCCACTGAGGTCACACGTGCAAGGTACTGCCCAAGACATCTCCATATCCTTAGAATATGCTACACCATAGTCAGGGTGTCCCAGGGACACAGATGGTATTAATATTCTGGGGAGGGGGTTCCTAATAAAATGATAGTAATTATGTACATTTTGTTGTGACAGCCATAGAGTGTGATGAGAGCCATGCAGTGATTATGGTTCATTATCACACTAAAAAGCAAGTCACATCAAAACTGTGCCACTGTAAAGTTACCAAGGCAACCCTCAGTTAGATTAAGAAGCTTTTTTTATATTATAATGTGTTGGTTTGCCCTAATTTTAACTGTAATTATTTTTGTCCGAGCAGCAACAGCACGCACACGTACAACATAACCGCTGATCCTTCAGATATCAACTGGTAAGTCCCAGAAGTGGGCCCCCCTGTTCTCTCTGCTTGATAGAAATACACCTCCTAATATACCTGTAAACTAAGGCTAGTCTTTGTCTTTTGTCTTGTTTTTGTTTTGTTGTTTCTCATGGGAAGGGCATTAATTATCTGGGTAAACAGAAGAACACCTGTCTGGGCTATTCAGGTAAGAGGACTGTTGCAATTAAATGCCACAGTAATGAACTTGACAGCATGGACTGAAAATTGGCAACGTGCACCTCACTTTAGCACAATAATTACACTGAGGTGTTTAATTCCTGCCCGAATCTCCAGAAGGTTATTCCTTTGTGGGTTGGGGGAAACCCACACTTTATTATCACCATACATCAGTGCCTTAGAGATTGAATGGGTGCTGAAAACCAATTACCTGTCTGCTTTTAATTCCCCATTACTGTTATTGTTGACTGGTCAAGTCCATTTCCCCAGGCCTCTGTGACAACGAGCCTTAAAACTGTCCCTGATGTATGGCCTGGCAATGAATGACACAACAAAGCAGGGATTCCATTATTGAAGCTCTTAATTAGTCCAACTTTCCTGCCCTCTCTCAATCTGGTGGAGATGCTACAGGCCATTAAGTAGAAGTAGTATGCTGGTAGAAATTCCTGTGTGTGTGTGTGTGTGTGTGTGTGTGTGTGCATGCGTGTGTGTGTGTGTGTGTGTGCGTGTGCGTGTGCGTGTGCGTGTGCGTGTGTGTGTGTGTGTGCGTGTGTGTGTTAGTCTTACCCCTCCTCATACAGTCTCATTGATCTTTGTCTGACTGAGTCCAAATCCACTCTTATTGCAACTGTAGATGTCATTAGCCCCAGGGGAGTAATTCCTTAACCTCCCGCTCAATCGTTTCTCTTTCCCTCTCTCTCTCCCCCTCCATCTATCCCTTTCTCCCTCTCCTGGTGTAGGTGACAGTGGCCTTAATTAGTTTCCTAGAGGCAATGCTCCTCACATATCTAAGTTACAAGGTGAGACCCATCTCCTTTAACCGTTTCTTAATGCCTTAATTATCATTTTAATGAAACAAAATCCCAGATGGATTAAGTTAATTAAAAAAGTCAACATATTATGATTGTTTAGTGCCAAGCATTAACTTGTTAACCTTTGTTTAAAAAAAAACATTGTCACGTAACTGATGTATTATCACTGAAAATGATCATTTACAGCTCTGTGTAACATTGAAAGAGTTATTATGGCAGCTGTGTTCATTCTTACCTCCCTGTCACTCATTGGTGATACTCAGTCTTTATCTGTGTGTCTCAAAGGGAAACATCTGGGAGCAGATGTTCCAGATCTCCTTCATGTTGGAAATGATGAACACAGTGCCATTTATAATAACAGTAAGTTTGCAAGACAGATTCACACCTCAAAACAGAGACAGCTTTTGTTGCAATACAGCCGGGCTACACGGGGTGCGCAGTTGAAACGCTCCATGTGCAGAACTTAGTTTTAGAAGATTGGTTTTCAAAAATACACGCCACTATCACATCTGGTGTAGCCAGTTCCATTGATTATAGTGGAAGCTAAATGTTGCAGCATATGCTCCATGCCTGGTGGAGCCTGCCTGTTAGTTAGCCTGTTAGAGGTCTATCAGTAAAAGTTTATGATTTCAGTGTAATACTCCATTGCTCCTATTTATGGGTCTGAAGCCCTTCAATTTGACAGTTTGTAATTAGCAGCTTTACGCATGATAAAACCGCTTTATAAAACACTGTGAAGAGGAATGATGAATATGTAGATCAGATGCAGGTTACTGTATATTCTTGTAACTGTGTTTGTTGCTATTGTCATCAAGTGAAAGACAAAATTATGTCTTTGTAATGTTAGAGCTTGACCAAGATGGCTATTTATTTATCGTCTCTTATATTATGTACATCACCATCTTATGTTGTTTACCCAAAGCTCCTTAACTGAGAATTGTGCCCTTAAAATCCTCTCCAACTCTCTGTAGTGCAGTGTGTCCTAGCGTGCGTCCCTGTCGGTCATGATAGATTGTGGTCAGATTCAGGTGTGATGAATGAGTCTAGAGACAGTTGTAGTGGAAAGGACACTAGGATAATGGATTCAGCAGGTTAATGATTTAGTTTTTGAAGGATCAAATCTCTGGGACGGTTCCCAAAGGCAAAATGGAGCTCAATTATGTTTTATATGTCTGTTGCTCATCTGACAAAATAATGCCGTTTTGTGTGATTGTGTTATTAAAATATATTGTTATTGGTCTACAGATCTTCTGGCCGCCATTGAGAAATATATTTGTCCCTGTGTTCCTCAACTGCTGGCTGGCCAAGTGCGCTTTGGAGAACATGATCGTAAGTGCTTTTATGGCAATGACCTTTTGTTTTTTAATCAGGATCACATCATATGAATGAAAGTCACTTGCGGCAGATTGTTGTTGGAAAACCTCCTGTTTGTTTTGCTGATAAGGCAGCCTCTTAGGTGAAGGGTCGCATACGACTTGGCAGGAAAGCGCTGCAGGGGCCAATGAGATTTAGTTCCAGCTAATAGCAAATCATTAGATGTCAGAACCTAGCAAGGCATGACAGTAATGATCCGTGATGACTGTGTGGGTAAATAACAAAAGCCAATTTAAAGACCAAAAATTAAATAGCAGGCAGATATTTCATTTTCTAAACATATCACAAATCATATTATAATCAGCAAGCCCCCTGTATATCTATTACAAGTCCAACCCAAACCGATTCTTTCTTGCAAAAGCATATGGCATGTAAGTAAGTAAGTATAAGTATATATACTTTTTTGATCCAATTTGGTCTCTGCATTTATCCCAATCCGTGAATTAGTGAAACACACTCGGCACACAGGGAACACACAGTGAGGTGAAGCACACATTAATCCTGAGGCAGTGAGCTGCCTGCTACAGCGGCGCTCGGGGAGCAGTGAGGGGTTAGGTGCCTTGCTCAAGGGCACTCCAGCCGTTCCTACTGGTCAGGGTTCAAACTAGCAACCCTCCGGTTACAAGTCCGAAGCGCTAACCAATAGGCCACGGCTGCCCCTTCATTGCACATCAGGAAAAGGAGAGCTTAACCTCCATACAAGTCTTACCTGTATTCTTAGCCATGTCTTACACGCAGTAAGATAGTGTATAGATCACTGGCACATGGAATCAAGAGAGACCCTGTAATTAAACATGGCTTCGTCCTTGTCCCCCCACCCCCTGCACCACCAGAATGACCTCCACCGTGCCATACAGCGGACCCACTCTGCCATGTTTAACCAGGTGCTCATCCTCATCTGCACCCTGCTCTGCCTGGTCTTCACCGGGTGAGTAGCCACCAGCCTCCGCCTCCGCAGTCAGCCCTCAAATTGCATTACATCGGCATGCAAATCCTGTCAGTCCTTTGAGAAGCAGTGAACAGAGGGGACATCAATCAATTAGGTTTTAGCAAATCTGATTTGGTGTCAGGGCATTGGCCATTGTTCTTTGTCAAAGGGCAGATGAAAGAGCTACCACTGAAACACTTGACATTGGCTATATGGCCGCACACCTTCATCCAATCAGTGTTAAGAGTATTTCAAGTGTCCTGTTTGCTTATCTCACCGTCATAGTGTATCTGTGCCCTGCATAACAGTCATCATACGGTGAATCAGCCAGCTCTAAAATGACTAAAGCATTCTTGACTGTAATGTACATTTTGTCATAGTGTTGTCTGAACAAGCTAGTTATTCCATTAGCAATTCTATGGCATTCTAGACTGCAGGTAGGCCATCAATATTCTCTGCATGCATCTCTCACTAAAAAGGACGTACACTGTAAGGCAGCTTGATGCCTCAGGTTGTCAGTTCACTGCGCGGCTTCCCTGTTAGCGGAACTCCAACTGGTTTTGTCAGATGCCTCAAGACTCCTGAATTATCTAGCTTCTCTAGCCTTTCCTCAGTGATTGTAGTAATGATATTGGTCAGACTGTTGCAATTTAAGCAAAACTAAGCTGTTGATCAAGCCCTAAGGAAGTATAATTGCACCGGCCCCATGCCATTGTTGGATATTACATGGCAAATTAGCCATGTGTCTAATTTAGCTGCTGTTACCATGGCGACCTTAATACCTTTTGTAGCCATGGCAGCTTTTTTTTATGGCGATAAAGCGAGGCAGTCGGCTGAATTCAGTTCAGTGATAAGGAATATCTGCACAACTATGCAGAAACTGAAAGCAGATGCATAGAATAAAATGGCAAAGCTTCACTTTCACTTCACCCAGAAGATAATAGTTGAGTAGTCTAAGTCTATTTGAATATTAGTCTATTGGTGGTGGTTAGTAAGGTTCCCCCCCTTTATTGGAAAGTGCTTTGAATATCTAGAAAAGCGCTATATAAATGTAACGTGTTGCCGTGCTATTAGGACTTGATTTGATATTTTAACCTTTTTTACTTTTACTACAATTGGCATTGTAAAATGATCATGAGTGTTGAGTGATAAAATGGTTGAAATGAGTTTCTTAGAGAATAAATTGGTCAACAACAAAGAGAATTTCAGCTCACTTTAGTTGTTATTTACTGTATTAACACACTGTAGTTAGTTTATTTTTACAAGCCTGATGATTCAAATATCAAACAGAGAACTTTCATAATGAGAGCAGTGCCCTTGTTGCACGTCCCATATCACCATGACAAATAGCTGTAAATAGTTTATTATGGGTGTGCCTACTAAAGCTAGCATGGCACATAGAGAAAGTTGTTTTCAAATCCCAAGATGTGGGCTTGCAGTAAATAGTAGGAAAAAGATAAATGTAGGACACTGCTTGGTTTCACTCTAGAAACAGAATTCAACATTAGAGAGAGAGAGAGAGAGAGAGAGAGAGAGAGAGAGAGATAAGAGAGAGAGAGAGTGCTTTCATCTTATATATGGAGTACAGTACTGCAAGCGCATGAAAGCTGATCGAGCCATTCTTTGATCATACCATCCAACTGATCCCTATGTACCAGGACAGTATATGATGCACAAACACTAGATACGTGTCAGATACTTGTAAAATATGAAAGTGACACAAAAATCAAACACAAAAATAATGATATATTATTGAGCTGCGGCTGGTGAACTTGAATATGTACATCTGTCAGTGGCTGGTAGATATCGTAACACCTCTAATTATCACCCATTTTGTTCGATTTTTAATACTTCAAAATAACATTTTTCAGTAGCCATAGGTGTGTAGATTTGAACAAAATCTGCTTTGGTTCTTACCGGGGCTTTTACTGCCTGAAATATCCGATTTTGTTTACCGCGCTCGGAGGTTAGTGCTGGCCTGGTGGGTCGTCTACTTCCACCCTTTCAACAGCACATAAACGGTTAGACTGAGAATTCTCGTCGCTACTTCAAAATTCCACTGGAGCTCCAAGCGGATTTGTACACGCATCTCACAAGACTGTTTACAGCTCTTCGAGTCACGGTAAAATGTAATTTTTAGTACATAGCTAATTTAGATACACTTATGGTGTGGGTGCTTGCGTTTCCTTAGGAATCCGCCGTCTTGGTTTGTATAGAAATAAATAGTAAGTGACACATACACGTAGGAGGACAGAAACACGGGACTGGTGGTAATAGGGGGGGTTCCGATACGTTAGTTTCCCACGTTGCTGTATAGACCCTTTCAAGAGAGTTCCATTATCAGCATCATAGTTGGCCCCACAAGACTTCCGTTTTAACATTCCATATGTTATCTTAATGCAGAGGAAGTAGATTGGGGCCCAAATAGAACGTTCAAGCATTGTTTTTGTTTACCTTGTTGAAAGGGTCCATACTCATGCACCAGTCTTCCGCTGTTGTCATTCCTAGTGCCTGTGGAATACAGCACCTGGAAAGAGCAGGGAAGAACCTGTCCTTGTTTGACTCGGTGTACTTCTGCATCGTCACCTTCTCCACGGTGGGCTTCGGGGACGTCACCCCTCGCATCTGGCCTTCCCAGCTGCTCGTGGTCATCATGATCTGTGTTGCGCTGGTGGTCCTTCCCTTACAGGTAACACTACCCTCCGAAACGCACTGACTGACTATAGGGACAGACCTCACTATTTTGTAAGGTTTTCTTTCATAACACATGGCATAACTGTGAGAATCTTCCCGTTTTAAAACATCACCAAAAGGAATCAATTCTTCCAGCTTTAAGATTATGATTCACATTCATCAGTTACTTTTTGTGTCTGACATAATTGTTGATATTGTAACCACCTATGTATGTACGTACTGTATGTTTTGCGCTTGTCTCAGTTTGAGGAGCTTGCCTATCTGTGGATGGAGCGTCAGAAGTCAGGGGGAAACTACAGCAGGCATCGAGCCCAGACTGAGAAGCACGTGGTGCTGTGTGTCAGCTCACTCAAGATCGACCTCCTCATGGACTTCCTCAATGAGTTCTACGCCCATCCCAGACTGCAGGTGCGCAGTAGTATACTAAGTTGGCATCTCTAAACTTTGTTGAGGCAGGAGAAAAAAGGTTTTATTGTCTTTCTTTTCCCACTTTTTTGGAACTTCTTGTTCACCTGTAGAGATTATACCATCCGGAGGAAAAACCGAAGTTCTTATTTTGATAATGGCATTATTAAGTTGAATTACTCACACTTGAGGTCATGCATCTGATATATTTGGACTTTCACATGTAAAGCCCTCCAGCCTTGTAAAAACGCTTGTAGCAGCCATATTCAATGGCAAACGGACTGCCTTTATATAGATCTCTCTCTCTCTCTCACACACACACACAACACACACACACACACACACACACACACACACACACACACACACACACACACACACACACACACACACACACACACACACTCAGGCTCATACATCTATGGTGTAGGCTGCCATTCAATGCGCCAACGTGCACAGGAACAGTTCAGGGTTCAATGTCTTGCTCAAGGACACTTCTGGTTGCCAGACGGCATCTCTACAGTAGCTCTTGAGGCAGCAGCGGCCCTTTAATAGCACTTTTCTCCTGCAGGATTACTACGTGGTCATCCTGTGTCCCACGGAGATGGACATCCAGGTGCGGCGCGTGCTGCAGATCCCCCTCTGGTCCCAGCGGGTCATCTATCTCCAGGGCTCCGCACTCAAAGACCAGGACCTGATGAGAGCCAAGCAAGTCATTCATGTCATTCGTGTTGTGCTGTTCATGACTCACTAACTTTGATGCAGGAAACTGCTGAGCTGATGTGACGTTCACTGAATGCTTTTTTAAGCGGTAATAATACACAGAACAGACTTCAAACGGGGCTTACACTATAAGGCCATCACTCACTGGGTTTTTAACTGGGTAATTTCTTTTGCTAGACACACACCACACACACACACACACACACACACACACACACACACACACACACACACACACACACACACAAGCACAGACAAAAACATGCTAACTTAGAAACCTCAATTTTTTAAGTAAAAACTGATGAATGGATATGTCTAAGAATATAACTTTTAGTGCTCTCTCTCTCTGACGCTCTCTCGCTGTCATCCTGCAGGATGGATGATGCGGAGGCATGCTTTATTCTCAGCAGCAGGAATGAAGTGGATCGCACGGCCGCCGTACGTATTATTAAAATCAATAACGCCCAACCAACCATTATCCCCTGAGCTGTATGTAGGCTGTGGTTTATTAAGGACATGGTGTGATTGATCACCCCAGGATCACCAGACCATCCTGAGGGCCTGGGCTGTGAAGGACTTCGCCCCCAACTGTCCACTGTTTGTGCAGATCCTCAAACCAGAGAACAAATTCCATGTGAAATTTGCTGGTTAGTCATCTGATTCCAGCCACTGCATAATAATGATACCCTTTAAACAGGTGATGTAGTCATGTGGTGTGTGTGTGTGTGTGTGTATGTGTTTGTATTTGTCTGTGTTAGATCACGTGGTGTGTGAAGAGGAGTTCAGATACGCCATGCTGGCCCTGAACTGTGTGTGTCCGGCCACGTCCACCCTGGTGACCCTCCTTGTTCACACATCGCGGGGACAGTAAGTAGTCATCAGCCATACACAGGTCAACATAAAAAAAGACCCAACTAGAATCTATTATGAATTTATGAATAGAATTATAGGTATTTATGATCAAAGTTCATCTTTAATGATGCCTCTTATTATGCAAGTGTCACGATTAGTTAGTATCTCATTTATTTCAGTTTACATTTAAATGTATTCAATTGGCAGAAGCTTTTATCCAAAGTGCTCTTTGTTCCACTTGAAAGGTTTAGGCTTTGTCTGTGTGAGTGCTCTAGATTGCAGCGGCACACCTCTTTTGTTTCTGGTGGGGATATTGATTATTTCTGACGCTGAGGAATGACAAAAAAAAATAGAATTCTGCATTGAACACACTCATACACAAACATACATACATTGCATACAGAAAGTATTCACAGCACTTATGTATGTATTACTGTATGTGTAGAATTTTAAGAGGAAAAATAATTTACTCTATTTTGGAATAAGGCTGTAACATAGCGAAATGTGGAAAAGTGAAGCGCTGTGATTACTTTCCATATGCACTGTAATCATAAATGTATACCTCCTATAGGACTAATGTATTGCTCTCAACTTTTATTGCAAAGGGACTCGATGGAGGCGAGGCGAGGGGAGAGTGTTGATGTGTGAGTGACTGACGTCCCGACAGCTCTGTGTACTGCTGTCTGGATCTCCAGGGGAGTTATCAAAGCCAGTGGATTTACAGAGCTGTGCACCTCTCCCCAGCGCATCCAATCTGTTACTAAATTTACCTCTCCGGAGGAAAAAAGCTCTGCTTGCATTAGCGAACCGTGAACAGCATCGCAAAACTGATGTTGTTCTAAATTATGTTTTAAATACTATTGGACACAGTGGTGCTGGGAACTCATCTTTACTTGTAGGTCAGTTTGTGATTACGTAAGTCTTAATTCTTCAGTCTTAGGTTGCCTTGGTTGACGGCTGAAACGATGTCTTGTTTGTCACCGCTTGAACACCGATTTCATGTTTGTGCAGCGGTGCTGTGCTGTGCACTCATGCAAATGTAATTGGCAGCAATCAAAGGTGGGAGACAGAGCGGCGGTTTCTGCCCCTGTTGCCACCGGATCAGAACAAGGTGTGGCCAACTGAGAATGAACACGGGCCAAATGCATGTTTTAGAACGACACAGCTGAACAACACCAGTTTATTTTCTTATTATTTTATTTAGATTATTTTATACTATTTTATTAGATGTTATATTATTTTATACTTTAGTGCTTTTGTTTTTGTTATCTGATCCAAGTTATTTGTTATTTGAGCATAGAGAGTGAGCGAGTGAAACCCAACCTGTAGACGTGTTGGGTCAAATCTCCTCAGGTGACTATGAATGTGGCAGCTCGCTGCCCTTGCAATCAGATAGGCAGAAACCCCGCTAATACCATTTCTCACCTCCCTGCTCTGGCTCCCTGTCACTGGCCATATCGTGTTCACTGATGCCCCTAATACTCATCCACAAAGCAGTTGCCAGTCTTCGTCTTGGGGCTCGTCCAAGGTAATGCTTCAACTTTGGACATAGTCATTATGGTCTGTGACTGAATGAACTTGTCTGGGACTGCCATCACAGTGTGCTATGAAGTCTTAATCTAGAATCCTCTCCTCGATGCTCTAAAGGTTTTGAAACTGAAGCCAGAAGAACTCTGGTTAGTGATGAATTCTGATGAGTCCTTTGCAGACACTGAAAAGTATAATATATATAAACTGTAAAACTATTCCACAGTCAGCCACACATCTATCGGGCTTCAATCACAAGTCATAAACACTAGACTTCTCATTTTTAAACTTGCCACTTTGCATATGGTTTCCTTCTGATGGAGCGGTTTGCTTTTTACTCTACTCTACTTCACTGGTACTCTGCCTAATTTGTACTTTGGATAAAAGCTCCAGCCAGCCAAATGATAAAAAGGGAAATGGCCAGCATAGTAAACCACAGTTTATTGCCTATTTTCTGTGTAATGGCAAAGTATTTCTGAAGTAAATACCAGTTTGACTTCCTTAAAACTACACAAGGAAGCATGTGTATGGACCCTTCAGATGTTTCCTCGTGTAAGCTACTGTAGGTGGCCTGTCATTGTCTCTCAAGCTCTGGTTTTCTTCTCAGGTCAGGTCTTGATCCTTCTGCTTGCAGGGAGGGCCAGCTCTCTCCAGAGCAGTGGCAGAGGACATACGGCCGTTGCTCGGGCAACGAGGTCTACCACATCCGTCTGTGCGACAGCAAGTTCTTCGGGGAGTATGACAGCAAGAGCTTCACTTACGCGTCGTTTCATGCCCACAAAAAGTAAGCAGGAAATATGCAAGTTACTTGAAACAAAGTGCAAGACATACGGTTCAATTTCTCTGAAATGCAAAGGAAACTGTGGTGGTCTTAAGAAGGAAAACAACACCCAGAGATGATGTCTTGTGCAAACTCAACCCTCACCAAACAAGTGAGACACTTTAATAGGGACTGAAAGGAGAAAGGAATGGAGAGTGATTTCTCCGTTTTCAGATGGCTGCTAACTTGTTTCAGTTCATTTGCATCAGGGTGTAAGTTCTTCTAGAGGCTATGCTGGCAGCATTTTCATACAACGTCCTGTTTCATGACTTAATATCCCAGGGTTTAATAACCCATTAATGTTAATGTTCACAGAGACATATTATGTTTCATGAATATTATTTTCCCCTTCTCTTGTAATATTTCAGCTATTTTACCATTTACATTTACATAGTCATGCTAATCTGTTAGTATAGGGGTAGTTTCACAGTCATGTGAAAATAAACTTTTTTGAAATATCATTATTTATGTTATGTTATGTTATCCTATGTTATGTTTTTCCAATTATCAATGTGTTTCTAATTCTAGTCATTAACAATGCACATACAATTATAGAATCCAACATAATCACATATATTAAAGTACAAATATATATACAGTATGGATAATCTCGAGCGCTCACTTTGACTGTGGAACTACCCATACACTGGCACCATTCAGCTCCTGAGTGGGTTGTTTTAATACTCCAGAAGTAAGTGATGTGGGTGCGTTTCCTCCAGGTACGGTGTGTGTCTGATCGGCGTCAAACGAGAGGAGAACAAAAGCATCCTGCTGAACCCGGGCCCGCGCCACATCATGGCTGCCACCGACACCTGTTACTACATTAACATCACCAAGGAGGAGAACTCCGCCTTCATCTTCAAGCAGGAAGAGAAGCACAACAAGGGCCTGGCGTCCGTGGGGCTGTACGACGCCCCCTCCCGCCTGCCCGTTCAGAGCATCATCGCCAGCATGGGTGAGTGTGTGTGTGTGTGTGTGTGTGTGTGTGTGTGTGTGTGTGTGTGTGTGTGTGTGTTTGACAGAGACAGAGGGGGTAGTAAGTGCCACCTAGAGTCATTGTTCTTTTTCTTTCTAAGATTAGGGCATTCAGATTGGTAATAATGATATCCACAAATGGTTTGTTTATGTTTTGCCATCTCTACCACATAAATATTTCAGTGGCTAAAGTTGTCATCCCGCTTTCATTATAATAAATTCATACACAAAAACATTGGTAAGTTGTTTGTTGTTTTTCATTTAAATTATACATGACCAACAACTCCACATATTTTCCAGGCATTTAGAAATGGAAAAATAACAAAATGGTCACTGCATGTCTGTATTTAAAGCAAAACAGTGTATTTCTATTACCTTAAAATAATGGCTTCAACCTCATTTTGACGCCACACCGACTCAGGAGAATGGAGTCTCTGACATTGCCAACGTGTGACTGCAATTCCTGCTATTGCAGGCATTAACATTTTTCTTATTTTAAGCCCTGTAAATGGGTACCCAGCATATAGAAGAGATGAAAAGGGTAATTTCTACATTGTGTCACTTTAAGGCCTTTGCATGCTTTTCCAGTTGAAGTGTAGGTGCCTTCACCTCTTGTCTTTAGTGCTGCATCTGACTGACTCCTGCAGTCTGGTGGTGGAGTCTGTGATGGATGATGTTCACAGTCCTGCAGGGCCAGCTGAACAGTGCAAGTAGTAGAACTCAGAAGCTTGCGTAACTCTTGCTGATTGGTTTATTAAGCCAAGACGTAATGAACACAATAAAATATGCTGCGGGAGTGTGAACAAATCCTTTCAGCCCTGTTAATGTGATTAAGCTTCCTGGCTCGAAACGTTGGCTGAGCGACAAGAGTCACATCTCCCTGTGTTTCACGCTCTCGCCCACCTCTCACTGCTGCTGCAGGGACGGTTGCCATAGACCTGCAGAACCCCGTGCCCCCGGAGGACAGCAACAAGCTGGGCGTGCCCACGGAGAATGGCGCGGGCAGCCGGCGGCCAAGCATCGCCCCGGTGCTGGAGATCGCCGACTCCACGGCCATCCTGCCCTGTGACCTCCTCACCGATCCGCTGGAGGACGAGACGCCCCAACCAGACGAGGAGGGCCTGCCCAGTGCAGAGTGAGTCACCACACTCACTATAACATGTCTAAAGGTGATGGATGATACACAGGGCAACTTTTTGAGCAATGGTGCCGCCGGGCAACTTACTGACCAGTGCTGTTTTGACACATTCCCTTTGATATTAGGCTGCAATTTCTTTCTGGAGAGCGTAAACAACCAGCAGGCAACTTGTTGTGATCCTCCAGCCAGAACATAAAGAATGGCTGATGTGATTGCCTGGTAACATGGCTCAAAAAGTTGCCCCTTATATCATTTCTGCACTCATCACTTTTACCCTGCTAAATTACTGAATAAATGTGAAACACTAGGATGTCATCTAACAGGCAGACTGTCAGGGCCTAAAGTTCTCAGCACTGTGCTGGAATTCAGGTTGGCCTATTTAAGATTTGAAAATAGTTAAATATATGGTGACTAATGGCTTTGCAAGTTCAGGCACTGAGATTTCCCTTACATTAAGCCTGGGGCTGTCATTGTTTCTCTATCATTGTCTGTGTGCTAATTATATTAAAAGCCTCGAGAAGGCTTGCCAGATTCAGTGGAATGTTTTCTGGGAATAGTTGATGTAGCTCTTCTTCTTGTTTATACTGCAGTGCCAGGAGTAAGTTTCCTCTGTCAACTTCAGTGCAGTACAGCCATCTTCTCTGTGATATTCCAGCAGCACCCCATGTTTAGCAGAGAATCTGTCACTTTGAGAAACTTGTGGTGGTTCGTTTGGCAATTACAGCAAAGTCCTTTTAGGCAAGTCCCTCCACTCGGAAGCCATATTGCAACGCTTTTTGGGCACTCATCGGGCATCCGTTTTGGCAGAAATGCGTGTGCGCAAGGCTTCACGACACCAATCTTGCTCCAGCGGCGAGATCACAACACGATTGGCACGTTGTCTTCACAACACACCACATTATTGGCTCAATGTATTCACAACACAGCACATGATTGGCTCAATGTAACATTTCTATGGAGGATTTTTTGAGTGCTGTGTCTCCTCATTAGAAAGTCTCTGATTACAGTGGTTTGGTGAGCTTCTGTATCTGTGCTGGATGTTGAGGTCTTGAACCCTGTAGCTAATTAGCTGCAGCCACATGATTTGTGGTTTGATTCACCCTTCCACTGGTTCTTCTCAAGGTTGCTGGTTGTCTCTGTAGCGAAGCAAGAGAATATTCGCCAATCACAGCCTGAGTCATGCACTCTAACGGTGTTAATTACCAGGACTTGTTAGTGTGACTAATAATGATGGTTGGTCAGACTATCTTCTCCTTCAGGAAGCACACTGAAAGTCTTCAACACCCTGTGGTATCCCTCATGCATATTTTATATCCTACACTCTTAAAACAAATGTATTGAAAACAACACAACTTGCGTTGTTTTTTAACACATCTCTGTGTCCAGATAGGGACAACACATTTGTTTTAAGAGTGTACTGCTCCCAGTGCAGGCTGACCTATTGACCCCTCACGTCTCACCTTAAAGCCATCCTGAGGGGTCTCAAACTCCGCAGGCCGACAGCCTGACAACAAATCCCACATCTGACACCATACCGATAGAAGGGACACAGCAGCCTCTCCTACTTCTCCAATAACTCTGACCACATCAGCAAAGTGCAGGGCTGTAGTCAGAGAAGACATGACAGTAGCCTAGCGATGAACTCACATTGTCCACCTCTCAACATTGTCAATTCAGATGAGTCATAGCAAAACCAGCATCTGCTAAAATGAGAGGATTGCTTTCTAGGGGACTGACACTAAGGTTAAGCAGTCATCAAAACATCTTGTATCTCGATGTGACCAGCCAGTCCTGCATCTAAGTGTTTTTTTAAACAAAGGCTAATGATTATGGCAAGTCTCTCCCTTGTCTCACACCAGCAGGCACACAGTCTCTGTAGGTGAATTTACGTCATGGGTGACTTTAGATTTCATTTAATTGGATTAAAATATATTGGAATTGGGATTTTTTTTTTCTCTCGTCAAATTCTAGAATCCCTGTGTTTGTCGACCACTGGAGAGACCATAAAGTGACTGTGAGAGCTGCAGTAGAGTGTAGTATGCAGCCTTGATGGCTCATTATCTAAAGCCCTTTCCTGCTGTAGTTGCCTTGACAAAACAGATAAATGAGGTTGTTTGGCAACACCATTAAGACAGTACTGCTCCTCCTCATCCTTGGTGAAGAGTGCAAAATCAATCACCCAGTCTAACACCACATAGGCAGACCTTGGCTGCTGCTTTTTGACAACTCAGATACAGTATTGTATTCCCATACAAAGACCATCAACACAAAAGGACCCCATCTGCCAAGCTGCCTATTTATTTGCTCTGAATAAATCAACACATTCAGCAACTGCAAACACCTTCAACACAACAAGGTTGCACTTTTGAGAATTTCATGTTTCAGATCTGTGTGTCCTCTGATTGAAATATACTGTATGTTATCGTGACCCAATACCAACATTGTTAAGAGCAGAGCAGACTTGACAGGCTTGTTGCTCCCAGAAAGACTGTCCCAGAAAGCTCCACGCATCCAGCTATAACCAGCCTGCCAGATGGCAGGAGAGGCAGAGGGACAATTGGAGAGAAAAGGTCACATAGTGTCACATCAAATCAGAGGATCTGGGGGGCATTTTCTTTTGACTGCAATACGTAGTGGCAGCTCTGCCTCGAAGATCTGCAAGGGACAGGAGACACAACAAGGTGACAGGAAGTGGCCAGTACACACACAGCGATGACAGACGCTGCATCAGCAGCCGTGCTTGCAGAATTTGTTTTGTTTTTGTTTTTGTTTTTGTTTGTGCGTTAAATGGCTGTAAAACTCCATTCTCTGACCAAGAAAGTCCCTAGTGTCCACCTCCTCATCTGAGACATCTTTGGGACTTCCCACAGAATGGCTGACGATGGTTTTCTAGGGACAGGCTTCCTTAATGAGCCTCCGATTTGTGCTTCTCCCTCCAAAATGCCTCTTCTAATGTGCCCCACTGGGAGACGACTAATGCAGTGTGGCGAACACACACACCATCTTCTGCTAACATGGGTCCACAGCGCCTACCTGTGGTGAAACATTAACATTGCAGTCCTGCCAGTAGGGCAATTCGGCTCTGCTTGAGAAGCGTGGATGAAGTCGTTGAATGTGATGCAGTGGAATGTATACTGTCTACTGTCGAGAAGGAAGCAGACAAAATGCATCTGTGCTCCCTCCCTGGTTTCAACGTTTTATTCATCTGCATTTCAGATATGTGAAAGGATATCCACCCAATTCGCCGTACATTGGGAGCTCGCCAACCCTCTGCCACCTCCTACATCAAAAGGCTCCATTCTGTTGCTTGCGACTCGACAAGGTGAGCCGCCCACCACATCCTTCCCAATTAGCATGAGGAAAAAAAGCAGCCTTGGGTTTTGTAAGGACAGACTGTAACAGAGTGTGCTCGAGAAGGAGGAGATAGAATTAGAAATTAGAATTTTTACAAAAAATAAGGGGTGAGGAGCAGCCCCTGCATACAGTCATTTCTGTTCGGTTCTGTGTGCACAGCTAACCTACTTTCCACACAGCACAGTGGACTGAAAAAAGTGTTAAAGTGGGCCATTATAATTTGTTATTTTAGTGAACAAAACAGACAATTATATCGCTGTCTCCGAGGAATTGACTTTTTTATTATGCAGGAGTGATGACTACATTTAAATGAGCCCTATGAGTACCATTAAAATAATTTTCCTGGCTTTTCCTGAATTTTGACTGTCACAGCCAGCCTAACCCCCAGTCCTTATGCTGTACAGACATAATGACCCTTGATTCTAAACCAAGTAAAAAAGTATAAAAAAGTATCAGTTTTTTATATAGCTGTCGGTGTGTATTCTGTGCTGTAACATGGAGTCACTGTCCCTTTCGACAGGGTTGCAAGCACAACAGCTTTGAAGACGCCAAAGCGTATGGCTTTAAGAACAAGCTCATAATTGTGTCCGCCGAGACGGCAGGGAACGGCCTGTACAACTTCTTAGTCCCGCTGAGGGCTTATTACCGGCCAAAGAAAGAGCTCAACCCCATCGTGCTGCTCCTGGACAATGCGTAAGAGAAGCCAACGCTCCCTCACCAGCAGATACAGGGGTTTTTAAAAACTAAGCTCTAACAACTCTTGAGGGGTTGGTTATGAGAAAAGAAAACTGTTTTCACTTTTTTAATGGTCAGCCTAATTTAGTCTCCTTAATGCTTTTGTGTGAGACCAATTGTTTGAGATGTTTAGGGTTACTGCAGAGTTTTAGACCTGGTAATTTCAGCATTAATTGTTTGAAATGTTTTTAGCCTACTCTTAGCTGTTTGAGTCTACTTCATCAGTTCAGTCATCATAATGTTTTGTTCTTGAGTGTATGCTGAAGGTCGTATTGCCTCCTGTATGAGGACTATTATACCCAGTGAAGTTTGTCTATCCACAGATTATAACTCTTAAAATAGTAAGGATTTATATACTTTTAATAATGCCCTTTAATATACATAGTTCAGCTGCATATTCAATCAGAGCCAGCCTACTTCTGAGAAGGAGGAGAAAATGGGCAGTTAATTAGTCAGACAAATATGTAAATAAGGAGTTTGGCAATGCTCCATAAACATGGTGAATGTGCTGAAATCTTAACTTCCTTATGTTCCCCTGCAGGCCTGATAATCACTTCCTGGAAGCCATCTGTTGCTTTCCCATGGTATACTTCATGGTTGGAAATATTGACAAGTAGGTCTGAGTCTTAGTCGCCTTGAGAAACATTAGCACAGTTATTTGTACTTTTATGACTAGTATTGTTGTCAGTTAATAGCATATCACAATTTTTTTGAAACTTAAGTTGAAGCATTTGTTGTAATGAGTTGTAATGAGCTGTAATTGCATACTGTAGGCCTACTACTGAAAATGACAATAGTGGTAGCAGCTGATGCTTTGCCGATGCTGTATCATTGATTGAAGCGTTACTCCCCGTTGACAGCACACGTTGCTTTATTCAGCTCTGAATATGAATGATTGATTAGCGTGTGCTGTCATTGGCAGCCTGGATAACCTGCTCCAGTGTGGGATCATCTACGCTGATAACCTGGTGGTGGTGGACAAGGAGAGCACCATGAGTGCAGAGGAGGACTACATGGCCGACGCCAAGACTATTGTCAATGTGCAGACCATGTTCAGGTAGAGCAACTGTAGACGGTTCACCCAACTCTAGTCATACTACATCCTAAGACTGCTCTCTTACAGACCCATGTTCAGGAAAGGTAACCGTTTTCCCTGTGTAAGTTCTCTATGCTGTTCTCTACCAATCTGTAATTGTAATTGCCATGTTTCAGGCACATGAGGGAACTGGCCATTGTAATCAGTGATCATTCTTACAGTGAAGTAAGCTGTGTTTATCCCCATTCTCTGCTTGTGTCCCTTTGTCTCTCCATCAATCTTTCTCTCTCCTCTCTCTCCCTCTCTCTCTCTCTCTCTCTCTCTCCTGCTCTTCCTATATAATTATTTCTTTCTCTCTTTTCTTTTGAAACCTCAGGTTGTTTCCTAGTCTCAGTATTATCACTGAGCTCACCCATCCGTCCAACATGAGATTCATGCAGTTCAGAGCCAAAGACTGTTACTCGCTCGCCCTCTCCAAACTAGAGAAGGTAAAAGATGGACACTGACCACAACACACATGTTTAGTCAAGTATTCAGCTGTTGCAGCTGCATTTAAAGGAACCATATGTAAGATTGTGGCCAAAACTGGAACTACAATCACTTTCAAATTACTGTAGAGCGTTGTATCCCCTCCCCCTCCCCCCTGACTCGAGGTTGCCAACCTGGATGCCGAAACACTACTAACTGTGATTAGTAGATAGGTGGAGGGTGGCGCATCAGGCCAAAACACAACATGACATGACAAAACACAACATCAACATCAGTTGAGGGCTGCAACTTCACTTTTTAAATGACAAATATCCTGACCAGACTACTGAGTATTTGAAATGAACATGATTTCTTAATGTCTAGTGACATCTCAGGGCCATCTTATGATTAAATGAAATACATTTCTTACATATGGTTCCTTTAAGTGGAAAGAAATCATCTGAATATTACATGGAATGCAATTATTTTATTTCTACAGATAGAGCGTGATAAAGGATCAAACCTGGCCTTCATGTTTCGTCTGCCATTTGCTGCAGGAAGGGTGTTCAGTATCAGCATGTTGGACACACTCCTTTACCAGGTTAGTGAGAGAATTACAGTGGAGTGCCAGTTTACTGTAGATCCAGTGATGTGCTGCTGATGTGCTGGCATCCCATTCTGTCTGCTGAGCACTGCCTGTAATGTGTTATCTCTAACTTCCTCCGTCCTGCTATTTCTGCGCAGTCCTTTGTGAAAGACTACATGATCACCATCGCCAGACTTCTCTTAGGGCTGGACACAACGCCAGGCTCTGGATACCTCTGTATGGTAAGAGCAGCAGAATGACTTGAGCCTCTCTATCTCATGCACAGTGTTAAGGTTTTCTGAAGTGTGTGTGTGTGTGTGTGTGTGTGTGTGTGTGTGTGTGTGTGTGTGTGTGTGTGTGTTTTTTAGATGAAGGTGACAGAGGAAGACCTTTGGATCCGGACCTATGGGAGATTGTTCCAGAAGCTGTGCTCCACCAGTGCAGAGATTCCTATTGGGATTTACCGCACCGAGTGCCACATGTTTTCCTCCTCAGAGGTACGGAAGGGCCCTTCATAAACAACACCCTCATTTTGGTTCTCTCATGTCGCTAGTGAGTTATTATGGTATTTTAGGCTCAGGCTACTGTATCTCACTGTGAAGGGGTCTTATTCTGTGGTTTGATAGAGGACATTTGTAGCCAATTCCTTATGATTATGTGTTCGAGCAGCACATTCATTTCCTCTGAAAATGCTTTGTATTCACAGCAAATCTAGTTATATAATAATTTCCTTTCATTGCTATGAAATTGGTTGTTATTTTTTCAGGGTTGAAATAGCCACACGCTGGCACATCGATACATCACCGGTCTGTGTTTACTGAAATGTGCTGTGCTACTGTATGCTCACGGTCTGAGAACACAATGTTACAAATGATAATGGTCCTACGCTAATAGCTCTGGTAATAGTTTAACTGCGCTGTGATATTCTCTCAGGTCTCTTCATACCTGACAGAGCATGTAGCTAAGTGGTCGCATGTGGTCACCTTTTTTGGACAAGGCAGTGTACTTGCATGGTCTCAATCCACCCAGCTGTAAATGGGTGACGGCTTTGGCCTGGGTTGACCTGTAACACAATGGTAATCCATCCTGGGGGGTTCTATGGCTCTCACCTGTATTGAAACTGGTTATAAGCACCAGCCTTGTTAGCCTTTAAGGCTGAGGAATGATTAAAAGGACTATGTGTAGAATTTGAGTTGTTTTGAATGCACTATTATGTCCATAATGGTACTCTCTCATTGACTTGCATGTATGCGAGAAAGCACCTCTTGAGATAAAAAAAAAAAGTGGTATTATGAGAGAATACCGTCTGAAGCTAGGTGGTTAGCACACAAACACATTATTGCTTCACACATTGCTATTTAATTTGTGAATGTTTCAAACTATTTGTGGATCCAAAATATGTTTTAACAGGTGCCAGACAAAACGTGTCAGAGAGAGAGAAGGAGATGGTCTGCATACTGTATATGGTCTACAAGAAATACTTTATTTATTCTAAAAAGGCAACGTTTTGATCTCAACAGATCTTCAACAGAAGTTCTTATTTGCCTGATAAAGATCTGTTGAGAACAAAACGTTCTCTTCAAGAAGTATTTCTTGGAGCCCAGCCCAAGTACAATGTTTCAAACTAAACAAATCTAATCTCAGTGCCTACCACGCTTCCCTTCGCAGTCCCAAGTGTCCATGAACATGGAGGAGTGTGAGGAGTCGCGGGACCGCCGCGAGTCCTGGAAGGAGAAGCCGTCGCACCGCTACTCGATGGGCAGCGACCAGTCGGACCACCCGCTGCTGCGCAAGAAGAGCATGCAGTGGGCGGCGGCTGGAGCGCCAAAGAGCACCAAACCCGAGCAGCCCGAAGATCAGCCAGCAGCGCCTCAACATGTACCGCCGCTCCGAGAGGCAGGAGCTGTCCGAGCTGGTCAAGAACCGCATGAAGCACCTGGGCCTGCCCACCGTCGGATACGGTAATCTCCCCAGGAGCATGCAGGACCAGAAGGATTCATTTCATTATTACAATTTAAAACATTAGTCATAAAATATTACAATTCACTTACATATTGAATGTTAAATTGTAATCATGAAATAAACCAGGTTAGGCAGTATTAACTTGTGCAGTTATACATATAACTTATTTCACTGTGGTATTTTTAGAACATGTAATAGTAGATGCAATGCAATAAGGCCTCTCCATCTTTTAACATTGTCCCATCACTCATCATTACATCACATTACATCTTGACTTCACTTTTTGTGACATCTCACACCTTTCCATGTCTGTGTGTGATTAGAGGTCAGAATAGACTGGCAGATAGTCAGATTGATCATTTATTCCATTTTTTACTTTAAAAGTTTGCTCCATGTAATCATTTTGGTTCAACAAAATATACTGAAGAGAGGATAAGTGTTCTGCTTCATCATTTTAATACTGTACTCTGTCACTAGATTTGAACAACTTTCAGATTACCCTTAGTTCTTCATATTAAACATATTGATCCACTATCATATTTCCCACTAAAGGAGTACCGATACTACTGTCTATTACATATGAATCATGAATAAATGACGTACAGTTGGTTGCCCATGACATTAGTCATATGCAGCAGAGATGTACTGTACTCTAAACCATATTAGACCTTTTCTAAACCAGTGCTTCCCTCTTCAGCGTGTGCTGTCCATCCATGCATTTGATCTATTTCACTGTGCATTTTGCACTATGCCCCTCTCTCTTGGCACGCTCTTTTCACATTTCTGATTCTTTTCATGTTTATATTTTACGCCATGCTTTGTTTTTCTTAAAAGAGAACAACTATGAAGAGTATGCATCTCCAGCACATTGGTATGCTTACTTATACGTCTCAAAGAGAGTTTTTTTTTTTTTTTTTTCACAGAGTGTGCCAAGTGTGAGGGCTTTGATTACATTTAATTTCAATTTCATTTCAGCATGACACGCTTGTAGCACTCTGTCCTGTCTCCGTCCTTTTCCTGTTCTTGTGATGAGGTATGTTTTATGTATCTGCTGCTTGGCTGACCTCTTCTCTCTCTCTTCTCTACTTCCTCTCTTTTCTTCTTTCCCCCTCTTCTTCAGAGGACGTAGCTAATTTAACCGCAAGCGATGTGATGAATCGTGTAAATCTAGGATATTTGCAAGGTAATACCTTCCTAGGACACGTCACTGGGGTGTACCTGTGAGAAGTGTTTGTGTGAATTGTTTTGCTGCCTTGTTTGACGCCCCCTGCTGACAGAGACCACAAATAACTTCATAGCACCACAGATGTCCAGAATTTCTCCAATTAACAGTCTCTCATTTATTTTAAATCCACAGTAATCTGATACTTCAGATATGTTCAGTATGGATATAGCTTGATGAAACAGTGGTAACTGGTGGGAACATTTATACGAGCAATTAAAGCATTATTCTCTGCATTTTAAACTCAGTACTTAGTATCTGACGGTTAATGAGCATTTTGATTGCATTATCTATTATTAGTCATGCAGATTTTACCTCTTTGTGGTATCACATGGAATCGCTATAAAACACCCTACAAAAAAAACCCCCACAAATCTCTTAAACTGCAATCCGTACTAAAATGTGTGTGTTTAATTTTGTCCTTTAATTTTGGTCCTTAATTTTGGAACAATTGGCTTACCATTGTGTCTTAATTACTTAATTTCCCTCTGCTTAAGAGAGCAGATATGATGGTTTGATGATGAAAGTGAACAGGGGTTTGAATAGAGGCCAAGATGGTATCTGGGAAATCTGCATCACTAAAATCAGACTCTCAGATAACACTGTTTTTGAACCCAGTTCGTAACCACCTTCAGTCAATCTGAAGAGATAAGATGTGTGGCCTCAAATGTAGAAGATACTCTCACACACACACACACACACACACACACACATACTCATACATATGCACACACACACACACACACATCCTCACAAACATCCGCACAAACACACAACATATACACTATATATACACACATATACTGTACACATGGACAGTCCAATGACACAGGTAAGCCGGTCACATAAGCTTAATTTCTGACCGTCACAAAACTGTATGTATGATGACAACACCAATGACCCTTTAGCTCTGGTTCCCAATGGTTTATTCCCCATAGAGGATGAACAGAAATGGGCTGAAACAGGTGACATGTACACACCTGGGTTTAGCACCAGGCTTTGAAGGAACATGGTTATTCAGGAAGGCCATCTCAAACCCTTCAGTAAACAGTGATATACACCATTATTGCTCCATTTAGGCTAACAACAATCTATTTGTATTTCCTCTGTTTGGTACTGACTGAAGGTACTGACATGACAAAGGTTACTTACTTGACAGGTACTTGCTGAATGTACCGTCACTTACAGTACGGACATGGCGAGGGTCTGACTGCAGGATGTTTGGTCAGAGTGGAGCAGAACACACTGTGTCTGCTTGAAAGGACACAGTCGAGCTCTAGTTTACTGGCCATACAGTACACATTGTCTTGAACACATGCTCTTTAGGACCGAGCATGTGTTTTGAGTAGACACACTTCCTGGTTGAGGGTTTTCAAGCAGCTGAAGTTGTGAGTGCCGTGGGTAAAGGCTGGTGGAGCATGCCTGATAACTCCAAGGTTATAGGCGCGGCCCTGCACAAACACTGTTGTATGTTGCACCGCCAGACAGTGGACAGCATACAATAAGTACAGGGTAGACGTTCCCAGACGAGGCAGTTTTATAAGGCACTATACTCACTCACACACACACACGCACACTCACACACTCACACACACATACTGTAAGCCATCTGCTCAGATGTACATGGTAAACATGTCCTGGTATGTGTCCTTTCAAAGCTCACACTGAATGTCTTTTGCTTCACTCTGATCGGTCGAGCCTCAACGAGCTTGGCTAGGTTACCTGACGAATGCTGCAAGCATGCCTCTGTGTTGCTCTTGTCAGTTGGCACTTGTCTGTTGGGAGCTGTGTGTTGGCATGGCAACCTGGCGACTTGGTGACGTTGTGAGACTCAGTGATTGACTTGGGGGAGGGGGTGGTTTCGGGGACATGGACTTTGGTGTGGGGGTGGGGTGGGTGTGGACTTCGTGTTTCTGTCCTTGGATGCGGACATTGTCTGCATGCCCCTCAGCGCATGGGAGATCTTGCAGCTGCATGGGCGTCCTGTCTTAAGCCGTGCCCTGTCAGTAATGGTCAGTCCTTCTCTCTCTTTCACTCGGCTTGGCACACGTTAAGTGGCAAACACAGGTGGGTTCGGAGCAGTGAAGTACTTTCCAGTAATGCTTAGTTCTGTTTATTTCCACTTTCCGCCCCCGCCAATGCCAAGCTACATCTACTGTACGTCATTCTCAGGTCGACCTTCCGCTCAACAACACGTAGACACAACGCTTCAGACACCTGCACCTAGTGCACATACACACAAACACAGGCACACACACACACACACACACGAGACCACACACTTACATTCCCCCCTGCCCCCTGCACAAACACATGCTATTGTTTTGCCCACTTGGATTATGTTATTGGAGTGATGTTCTATATTTAATCTTGAATGCTTCTGATTAGAAAATAAGACATAATAACAAATAGAATTGACTTTGTCATGTTTGACAGATCTTCCCCCATTTTGATCAACGTTTCTTTTTCCAGATGAGATGAACGATCAGCAGAACACTCTCTCGTACGTGCTGATCAACCCTGCGCCAGACACCATCCTCGAGCTGAACGACATTGTGTACGTACCTTAGCTAGATCCCTCCGCCACTTAAGCGCTGAAACCAACACCGGAGGTTGACGCACAACAACCGTCAATCAAACATGAGTCACATCTCAATTTAGCAGCAATTGCATGCTCGTGTGAACCCAGCCAGACCTCTTTATCTAATGAGTTATCAGTTTCGTGACTGTGAGATGTATGGTGAGTCATGCTCATGGAAGCAAAGTGGCAGGCAACCAAAAAAGCTCCTCGCAGCCTATGTAATTATCCTCCTATTTGTTATTTTTCTGTCTTTGTTCTATTTAGTTACATAATTCGCTCCGACCCATTGGCGCACATGCCCGATGATATGCCGGCCGGGCAGCCGAGTGCCAAGGTTCACCAGGAGTACACCGCCGAGACTCGAGACGAGACCGACCTCTGAGCGTCGCCAGCATCCCCCCCGACTGCCCGAGTCCCTGATCCCCCATGTCTCCGCTGAGAGCCACCACAGAGCCTTGTTCACTTTCCCTCTCCAACCCTAAATTACTGTAGCACATCATCCCACCCACAGCACCCACACAAACACACACACACACACACACACACACACACACACACACCACACACACACACACACACACACACACACACACACACACACACACACACACACACACACACACCACCAGCAGCCATGAGGTACACACACATCATACCTCTACTCTTCACCTGCTCTTCTCCCCCATCTGCTGGAGTGGGGACCTGCTGCTACTGGAGAAGAAGAGGAGAAGCCATCCGTTTAGTGGTCACCTGATTCATACTATACTATTCATACTAAACAATACACTCGCTTCACATACTCAACCCCATGCAGAACTCACATCACACGCTGAACTCATGCCATGCCAATTCCATAATACAATATTGCTACACAGCCTTTCCCACACATCACACACACATTCTTATATCACAAATACATACTGTACACACAGTGCATAACACATGGGTACACAGTGTACACACACACACACACACTTCTTCATTTCATTTCAACTTCAACATTCATCACTTCATATTCATTCCATACTACAGGTTCAAGCCTGTAGCCATGCACACTCAGGCCTCCAAAGGCTACTGGCAGTTACTGTTCAAAGGAAACACTTTCTAGTTCCATGTATCACTTTTATAGACCCTTTCAACAAGGTAAACAAAAACAATGCTTGAACGTTCTATTTGGGCCCCAATCTACTTCCTCTGCATTAAGATAACATATGGAATGTTAAAAAGGAAGTCTTGTGGGGCCAACTATGATGCTGATAATGGAACTCTCTTGAAAGGGTCCATATGGGAAGGTTTGGATGGTGAAAGTGTTTGAAGGACCAAAGAGGTCAGTACAGTCCTTTTGTACCAGTCCAGTTGAGAAGAAAGGGATCTTTACTGTGGCTGGCACTTGAGACCAGATCAGATTTGAGTTATTTCTGTCACATTTCACAGATTTCTGTACATTTTGTAAAGCACAAATCCTTAAAGAGATTTCATATCTGCACTTTGTTAAATCTGAATCACATTGATAATCTATATGAATGTCCCTCAATGCAAAACTTGAATTATGTAAGAATAATGACACTGATGTTGGCAGGTAAGAAGAGTCGCTCCTTCTGAGAATCTGTCAAAGCAAGGCTTTTATCTTGGCACATAGCTCTTCATTTGTCTGATCTAATGCATGTTTGTAAATTAAGTATATGTTAACTTAAAAATGTTAACTAAAAATGTATCAAAATCCTCATAACAAACCACTTTTTTAAAAAATTCACCAGATTGATTGCTTTTGGCCAGAACGGTGTGGGGGGGGGGGGCAAACACTCTCTGTGTCAGGTTCATTACCTCTCCCCACAGTGTTGGACAGTGAGCGAACTGACCACTGTTCACACTGACACACTCAACCATGGCCACATTCCCCGAGAGGTGGACCGAACCAGGGCTCTCTGTCTCTCTCCCTCCCTCTCTCTTTCTCTCTCCTATTTCAGTAGACCAATCCTCCCTTCAGGCAAATGCCAGCTCTCCTCGTGTTTTATAGGACTACAAATGCATGCGAGTGGGCAGTTTTCTTACCTCATAGGTTACAGGCTGGTGTATGGTACTTTGTATCGAAGATTAAAAAACCCTTTCCCCACAAATATGGCGAGAGGAGAGTAGTACGGGCACTGGGGAAGAGGACCAGATCTTTCCTAGTTATTTTTTAAGAGAATTTGGGATGCAGACGGTTGGTGCTGTGGCTCATTCCCAGAGCATCAGCGTTGTGAAGTGCACTGGCTATATGTGAAAATGATACTGTCATGTACAGATATGTAAATGCTTTCGGTAACATGAAATATTTGATCAACTTTGATCAAAGTGATAAGCATTTATTTCTTTCAATGTCCATTATGTTATATCTATAAGCTGTTATATCTATAGTTTGTGATTTTATTCATTGTATATATTCATGAGATGAATTCAGTGATTTCTATGTATGTTTGTGCTTATTTAAATATTATTTCAATGTTAATTATAGGACATGAAAGGCATTTAAAAAACTCTTGCACTAAGCTCTACCTTGAGAAAAGGAGTGGAAAATAGCATGACCCTTTAAACTTTAAACCACACAGTTGAGGAGCGCAACATCTTAATCTGACACTGGGCTTGGCTCATTAAAAATCTTTTTTTTTGCATATAGACACAGCTCAAAGGCAGTCATGCTACTCTGCAAAAGGTTTAATAGGGCATGGAGAGCAACCACAGTTTAGAGGGAAAACATGTACGATGAATCTTTTTTATCAGAGCAGTTCAGCAAAGACACATGACGTGATGTCTGGACTGGAATGATTTGAATATCATAGACTTTATGAAAGTGAATGTGCTTCGTTTCTGTGTCTCTCATTAAAAGTTAAGTTATTTGCAGAATAATCCCAGATCCCAGCTACACTTGTTCTGCATCAGCATATCTTTCAAACTAGCCATTGGCAAATATCTCTTGTTTAATTTTACCTGCGTCATAAGCCTTAAAATGAAACATTTTCCCCATCTAACTTTGCCAAAACTTCTTCTCTCCTGGGCTAGTTAACACTAAAATGGCCCTTGCCATTGAGATCTAAAGAGAACCCATTTAGATCAACAGCCATATCCAATACTGCATGTTGTAGTTGATCAGTAGTGCCTGAGGGTGGTTCTGATGTACCCAAAAGACATAGTGGCAGCATGTGCAGTATGTCAGACAGCCAGCCAAGTAACACCTGACTAAAAGGATGGAAGGCCATTCCACCCAGTATGCCATGGAGCATGCCACATCTAGTAACTAGTGCCAAAGCATCAGTCGTGGCCTTTGGCCTCTATAGTTCACTGAAAGCTAAGCCATTGCTCGATAGCATTCTCTAACTCATAAAGGCCAGTACTTCACTGAAAGCTTACCAGTGTTGCTCCTCTCGTACCATTTGTCATGAAGAATATGCACATAAAGCATGTATTTTGAGGTATAGCTTGCTTTTTTTGTTGTACAATTCTGTATCATGATCCGAAGGTGATATTACACATCACTGTTTCAGTTTTTTGAAGTACCTTGTGAGTCTATGAGTAGAAATATTTCACATGGACCTTGCATGCCCCTTGTTTTGCCAAAATGATCAAAATATTACATTTGTAATTACCTATTTATGTTGTTTATTTGTTTTGTTATGTTGACATTTTTTAAATGTCCAGAGAACAAATGTGTCAAAATTAATTTTGTACAATTTCTTATTGGAAGTATGTGTTCCTCTTGACATGCGAGACTGAAATAATAAATGCTGCATGCAGCTAAAAACAGTGTGTTTGTGTGGGAGAAGAACCATGATTCATCTTAAAGTCTGATCACTATGACAAGAAGTATCCATAATTATATAGGGTACGCAGATACAGTGGTAAACTTATCCAAAACCATTCACCATTATATATACTGACATAATAGGTTAAATACATACAGTGATTAACAGTGTCATCAGTTGATAATTAAGCTAATATTTCACTTGAAACTTTCGTCTGTTTAAGTGAGTCTGCTTCCATCTCTCTCTGGTCCAGCGTCCTTGGTTCTCCACCACCTCGTGCAGGAGGTCAATAAAGACGTACTGGTTGTGCCGTAGCAGACTCTCGTCGCTGGGGGAACAGGACTTTGGAGGAGGAGATGATCCTGTTGTGCTCTTATCAGATTCCCTGGTCGGTCGCTTCGATTGGCTTGTTCCAGTTCTGGACTTTTTCCCTGCAGCTGATGGCTCTGGTATCTCATCTTCTGTCTTCAGAGTTGCCATGTCCAGTCCCAGTTTCATGCCATTGTTGCGGTCAGTCGTGCCTACCACAGCAGTTTCACATCTCGACACATTCAGCATGGACTGATCAGGTTCCTGAACATCCTGAGTCGGGATGCCCATTTCTCGCCTCCCATCACAGTTGCTGTCAGCCATATCTTCAGTAGTTTCGAGTCTCAACTTGTCTGGTATGGATTGATCAGGGTCATCTATAGTCTCAGTTGGGATGCCCATTTCTAGCCTCTCATCACTGTGGCTATCAGCCATGCCTTCAGTAGTTTCAAGTCTTAGTGTGTCCAGTATGGATTGGTCAGGCTCTGCATCAGTCATGTGGTCATTTTGATGGTCAGGCTCTGCATCAGTCATGTGGTCATTTTGATGGTCAGGCTCTGCATCAGTCATGTGGTCATTTTGATGGTCACTGCCAGGTGGGCTGATATCACTTCTTTGTGTCTCATCATTTAAATTGGAGAGAGCAGGACTGTCCTCAGCTGCTCCAGCTTGGTCTGTGTCACCCAAAGGCACGTCCACTGACACCGTTTCGGGGGCGTTGGTTGGAGAGCCTCCTGATGGACTGCCTGGTTGGAAATTCACATCAGGGATCTCTTCTTGCCCACGAAGCCTGAATTCTGCCTGAAGTTTCTGGAAAAAACTTACATCAACAACCTCCTCTTGTTGAGCCTGTTGCCGTGCCCACAGGATGGCTGTTGGTGGCCAGGTTTTTACTCTGACAAATGTCCGCTGCATTTCCCCGGCGTGGCAAGGTTGACCTGTGTTGTCGTAGCCGTGCTCCTCATAATGTTCCGTGGGTGCTTTAATTCCAATAGTGAGATAGGGCAAGTCCTCCTCCGTGTTCTCTGTTGAGTCCGCGGTTCTTTCACCACCATTTAGAAACGTTGGGTTGAGCTCTTCTGTGTGGTCAATTCCATCTCCTGTGACCACTGCAGCGTGGTCCTCTGAGCTGTTCCTCTCAGAGCTCTGATCCAGACCTCTGTCTCCTTTGTGTTTAGGAAGCGTGGTTGCTGCCTTGGTCAGGACTTCAGACCTGCACATCACAGGACCAGCGGATTTGGCTCTGCCAACTAGTATGCTGCTAATTGCCTCAGGGTTTTGGTCCTTCTGCTGTGCAAAACCTAAATGATGGTGGAGATTTGACCCTGGAGATTGGGCTTTTGGATGCGGCACAATCCGTTTCTTTTTTAGTTTTCGATGGTACAGAAATGACAGCACACAGACTATACACACAAGGATGCACAAGACCACTGTAAACAAAGGAAGAAGGAAACATAAGAAAGGTCTAATCCATTAACATTAGCCACCTACAAGTGACATAAATACAACAACATATGTGCAACAACAAAATATCACTTCAAAGATCACAACCTCAGGCCTTAAAGTTTTCAAGCACTGTGCCTGAATTCAGACGTGAGTCGGTACGTTTAAGATTTGAAAATAGGCAATGAGACTACAGTATATATGACGTCCTCATAAACGTCAGATAACTTCAGGCACAGACATTTTCATCGCTTTAAGCCCTGCAACCTAGTTTAGACAAAAAAACAACAACATGTCATTTCTTACCAATTAAACAAATAAGAGCAGGCAGCCCAATGGCCAGCTTGGCTATGGACTCCACTGTGCTGGCTGAGGGTTTGTGGGGGGACAGTGTAAGAGAAGTGGCTCTACTCCCTGTGACTGGTGTTGCAGTGGACGACCCAGTGGTTACAGACACTACAGTGATGATGGTGGGGCGGGGTGACGGACATAACACACTCCAAACATGTTTCCCTTTTAAGGCAGCAGGGGTTTTGCATGTCACTGCCATCTCATTCTCCAGTCGAGATGCAGAGTGCAGACCTGCAGACAAGAATGAGCACTGAGAGACATCAAACAGACTGATAGAATGAAATGGGGTATGAAAGTCAACTGAGATATAGTTGAGATTGGTAGATTTGATAGAATATATCATGGTTACTGAGCAGCCCTGGCCAGAATGAGCCAGTTCAGCTACAGTTTACTTCAAACTATATCACTCCCCTCCTTGCAATCAACAGTTTCCATTATTGACCAATCAGTTGTGTGAGATGTGATCCTTCTATGCTAGAATGAAAACAAACTTAAGCAGATAGGACTGTCCATGCCTGATCTTAGACCAAACTCTTTAAAGGCTGACCTTGCAAGAAGACTTTGAAGTCCTCAAAGCCCGCTCTTCCACAGGAGCAATCCCAGGGATTATCATGGAGGTCTATTTTTGTTGTATTACTGAGTGGTTGGAATGTTTCTGGATTCACATAAATCAAAGAGTTATTTGACAAATCCAGAAGTTGCAACTTTCTCAGATCTCTGAAGCTCCCCAGAGCAATTGTGTGGATATAGTTTCCTGATAGATGAAGGCGCTCAAGGCCAGAGAAATTAGACAAATCGGTGTCCTCTATGTTCTCAATGATGTTGTGGGATAAGATGATGTTCTTCATAACTTCAGGATGGCTAAACCAGACAGGGGTTATCTTTTCCAAACGGTTGTTGTCAAGATCTAGAGATTCTAGTTGTTGAAATTTCCTCAGAGCTCCAGGTGCAATAGCAACAATTCCTGTACCACTCAGTGTCAGATCAGTCACAGATGATAGAGCATCACTGGTGAAGACAGTTGAGTTGAGCTCTCCCACATTCACTTTCCAAAAAAAACTACAGATTTCAAGCCCATTGGAAAACCTTAAATGATACAAAATGCTTCATCAGCAACCAAAATGTGATAAAATTACACCATATAGACAAAAGTATTAGGATCCCTGCCACTGCACCCACACAAACTTAAATGACATCCCATTCTAAATCCACAGGCCAACCCCTGAAAAAACATGATATTATCCCTCCACCAGCATGCCTATAGCCTAGCCTGGAAACCAGACTCTCTGACTTCGCAGTACTGTAGGGAAAAGAAATCGACCGGAAGTATGGCAGGCCGAGGCCAGGCTACCTATAGCCCAGTGCACAAAGCAAGGTCCATAAATACATCATTGTGTGAGTTTGGTGTGGAAGAACTTGACTGGCCACAGATAACAGGGTTCTCAAGATGATCAAATTTGGAATGAACTAGAACAAATATTACAAGCCAGGTTCTTGTCCAACATTGGTGGGTGTAATGGCAGGCATCCCAATACTTCTGCCTATATGGTCTATGTTTACAGTTCAAAAGACAAGACCGAAATTACAGATTTGGATTTAGATTGAAAATCAGTGTGAAAGTAAATTCCATTTCATTCAGTCTATTTTGATATATATATAGTTTAATGTGCTTTCAAAAATACAATAAAATTATTCACTATGAAATTCCAGGGGCTGTTAGTAGCCCTTCACCCCCACTACCAAACCTCGTCAAGCAATGGGACTGAGCTTTTTGAGCTATATTAATTCAAAAACATCCAAAGTTTACCAGCTAATTCTTTTGCTGTACTGAAATTAAATTAAATTAAAGTTAGATTAGTCTGAAAAGAGAACTAGTTACAAACAAGGTGATCATCTTTATTTTAACATTGCTTGATAATGTTAGGGTTAAAAATAACAAATAAAACACCTTACTTTGAGGTATGTTATATGAACAGACATAGGTGTCTTTCACATATGGACAGTCACAACATGCCAACTTTATCCAAGCAGCCATCACTAGCACACCAAAAGAATCTGTGAGAACATAATATGCAAATGAAACGTCATCAAAATGTTCCTCCTCGTTTGATGATCTTGGAAGAACAAAACCTTACCCAACATGATGAGTACCAGCAGAACTCAGAATTCCACAGCAGCCTGAAATGGAATCTAATAAGACGGACGGTCCTCTGAGGACTACCTGAGACTCACCACATGCTGAGATTGGATCACTTGTTGTCATGACACGTTTGTCGTTGGTTCATCGTCACGGATACAGCTGTTTCCACTGAGGCGTAGGTGACTGGTGTTCCAGTTGGTTGATGAAGAGGATGATGGAAATGTATGAGACCAGTGAGGAGGTCATCACCACAGGAAAAACATGACCTCTGTATTTGCATTGTGCAACAGGACCGTTTCTGGTTTCTGCATCCAAAGCCAACACTTATTCTACTCTACAGTATAGTGTAGTTTGAAAATGTACTCTCTCTCTCTCTCAAGTTAGAACACTATAGATAGAACTATAGAATTTATAAACACCAAATCTAAAAAGTAAGTTTATAACTTCAGTCTTACACTCTTAAAACGAATGTGTTGAAAACAACACAACTTGTGTGATTTTACCACATCTCTGTGTCCAGATGGGGACAACACATATGTTTTAAGAGTGTTGCATTTAGGAAATGTTAGAGAGGTACTATGTAAACAACAAAAAAACTCTGTGTTGCTTTAAGCTGAAAGCTGCAACTTAACATGAATGGCAACCCAAAGCATGAAAAAATGAAAAGGGTGGAAATGGTTTTATTGACGACATATTTATTGATTTTCAGTGCCTCTTTTTAAAATAAATAAGTGGTATGATAAAGAAACTTTTAAAATGACCAAGCATGAAAAGCACAGTATTAAAAATGGTGATGGATTTCAATACAATCTTTTTGTGAGTATAAAACAATTAATATACAAAACTCCTATTTAAAAGTAAACAAAATGCAGCAACATATTAGAATCAAGTTTCCTAAAGCCTTTTTTGGAACCAGTAGTTTGAGAGCTCCTGGTGGACCTTCAGCTTGCTCTGGTCAGTACTACATCTTAGTGTTTGGTTTGTTAGGACACTATCTAAGTGTTTAAGTTGAACAAAGAACCTACAACCTCTTCTAATCCTGTTTTGTCGAGTTTTCATCCAGGTGAAAGTCAGATGACAGTACCAGAATTATTTGGGAGGACCAAATGACTGCAGAAACAAACAAGCAAATCATTTTTAAACAAACATATTCAAAATGTCTCACGCACTGAATAAACCATGTATAGTTCCACCAGACATTTTTGACACAGGCCTATATTTGTGAGCGCGTAGTGAAACTCCCTCATGTAACTTAGTCAGCGTGTATAAAGTGCTTGTGCGACACTTCCGTTTGATCGAGGCCGGCATGTGGCTTCTACAAACCAAAACAAACAAAAATAAAAATAAAAAATAAATAAATGAAAGAACAAAAAAACGGGATAGATTCAGCAGTGGTGACATAGTAGCGGAATGTTCTACGTGCCAGGAAATAACTCCACGACAATGGCAAAGTTAAAAGAATTATGAATATATTGGGTACTGTCATTCAATTTGATAGCCACATACTCCTTGTGATAGAGCATCTTTCAAGAGAGGAGGGAGACAGACAGAGAGAGAGAGAGACAGAGACAGAGAGAGAGAGAGAGAGAGAGAGAGAGAGAGAGAGAGAGAGAGAGAGAGAGAGAGAGAGAGAGAGAGAGAGAGAGAGATATATCCAGAGAGAGAGAGAGAGAAGAGAGAGAGAGAGAGAGAGAGAGAGAGAGAGAGAGAGAGAGAGAAATATATCCAGGGAGCAGAGAGAAAGCGTTGACATTACTTCTGCTTACATTGCATGATAAAAGCACTAGGACATGATGAAGTGCACCATTTTACAGGACAAAGTCCAGTGAAGTAACACATCTACCTAACATCAGATCCATGAAAGTAAATACAAAACTGAGAAAGAAAAACAAACAAACTGACAAAACGAACAGCATCTGACATTTGTACCAAGGCCTATTGTCGGACCCTAAAAGAGCTTTATACAGCTGTGCTACGGCTGACAAGCTTCTTAAAGCACTGGATAAATAAGACGACAGCGTCACCAGGGGTGAGGGCGAACGTACTGGCGCCTGGGCTTTCCCAGGACATTTTCAAGCAGCATGGTTTCGAGAGAGCGAGAGAGAGAGAGAGAGAGAGAGATAGTGAAGCGAGTCGCCAAACTGTTTCGTTTTCTTCTTCTGAAGAGTTCAGGGTTATGGGGTTTGCAATTTGCAACCCCCGAGCCCTTACGTCCGTTGAAGATGTGCGGAAAGTGAGTCCAGGTATAATGAGCAGTTCCTTTTTTTTGTCCGCATAACTCTGTACAGTGAAGAGACAAATCCACAGTTTTTCGACAGAACAGAGCAGTTAAATACTCTTGCCCCCCTCTTCCCCGTTTAGTGTGTCTGATAACTGGGTGTCGAGGGCACAGGGGTGAGAGGGTGGGCAAGGCCAAAGAACTTAGTGCCAAAAGCAATAAATACTTCAAGTAACAAGGAATCTACTGATGTGGAGACAAAGAAATCATGACCGTTATCGACAAAAATCATGATCACCACCACCACGGCATGCTAACCGGTCTGCAGTGGAAGAACGGAAAACAAACAAACAAAAACAAACAATAACCCTTTATCAGATCAGATGTCAGATCGAGAGCCAGTAGGTTCAGACATTCTCACAAGCATCAACAAACATCGATCTCGTCGCCTCTCATCCGTCAACAGTATGAGGGACAAATACAGGAGTCTGTCTCCACAAGTCACATTGTCCGGTGCGTTTGTTCTGTTCATTTCCCGCTCCGCTTGGGTCCGGGTCTCTTGACTTGCCATAGGTGGTTGTGGATGGTCAGGGCGTCCACACTAACCGACACAGTCTTGGCTGGGATGACCGTGAACTGCTTGCGGTCCGAGCTGTACTTGTAGAGCTTGTCGATCATCTTCTTGCTAATGTTCTTGGGCCCGGTGCCCGTTAACTTCTGGATTTCCTCCGTGTCTGGGAAGTAGGAGTAGAGGGCCCGGAACATGCAGCCCCCGTCTCGGAACAGAATCATCAGGTGGTTCGACTCGCACTTCTCCAGCTCCTGGAGGGATGGAGAGAAGACAAGGAGAAGGGTGAGGAGACCTTTCAGTAGTCGTTCAACACGTCTGGCTAGGTGAAATAACCATGCTTATTACACGACTTTTAATAGTGCTGCAGAATGCTCCATTCACTTGAATGGGCCTTCCCAGCGTTCGGCGGTCTGCTAATTCTGAATAACAGACCGTTGCTAAGTATAACAGACCGCTGTCAAGGAAAGCTTTGTGCTATTCTTCTAAGTCAATTCTTTCACATCACTACGCAAGGATTGGAACTTCATTCAAAAGTGAAAGCAGACGGTTGATCAGCTGTGTTCTAAAAAATGTTTGATTCAAGTTCAGCGTGTGTTGTTGCGAACTATTTGTTTCTCAGCAAAAGCCATGATGAAACGGTAACAAATAGGCTATAGCCTAGGCTATGTAGGCTAAAGTCATATCGTGGGGAGTTTATAGTGTCGCTTTGGTAAGTAGTCGTGTAATAAAGCGGGATAATGTATAGAACGCCCGGTCATTGTCGGGAGATAGGTCCCTTCAGGGCAGAACAAGACACCTCCGCTTGGCGCTGGGTCGGGTCCGGGTTCGCCTGTCGGGACCTTATCTCCCGACAATGACCGGCGTTCTATACATTATCCCTTACTTTGCTCACACATTTAAAAAGTTCAGCTTCTGTTTTAGATAGCAACCCAGAAGCATTACGTCAGCCTATTTAGCCTTCCGCAGAGCATCTGCACATTAGCTATGCTGTTTTTAGACTTCCTTCAGCTGACCGAATTAATTAATCCAATTCCGCATGGCTTTTAAGGCAATCGAAATATACACAAAGCAGTCAATCATTAAAAGAAAGATCTATACAGACACCACATCATGCAACAATTAGCCATTTTGGACAACATGCTCACCTCAAGGATGGAATTTTTATGTGGTTCGTTGACCTTTCCAGCTAAACAGCAGTGGGCGATGGCATTGTGAATAATCGGCTTATTGGACTTCGCACTTGGCTCCTTAAAGAGTTTTGGACCTGGAAAAAAATAAAAAGGAAATATTAGGCCACAATTCACTTACTGATCAGCCTAAACAAAAGAAAGTGTGTTTTCTTACCGGTGTACTCAGCCATGGACGTGGATGTGATGGAGGATGCTGTGGACCCGTTGTCCCAGTCCCTCTCTGTAGCTCGACTGGAATTACGGCTAAGGCCTGGGAATGATTCCACAGACTCTCCCCTGGAGACGAAGATAAACACACAAGGCCTGGAATTAGGAATGTATAAACCTCCAGAACTAGGCTTAAACAGATGTGGACACTACATCAACGTCCATCTTCGGTAATTGGACCTAAAGATACAATTCCATCGATAGGCCAACTCACCGCTGAGACCCAGCCCCGCCTGAGTTGACGCTGTCGGCCCCTGTAGTGGCTACTGAGGCCAGGGAGAGGCTGGAGCCAGACTGGGCGTTGATCAGATTATCATCTGCAAAAACAGATGGGTGGGCACGAAGGGGTTCACAAAATATAAGTACAGCATGGGTTGAATTAGTGGAAATTTGGACTGACGAAAACTGATCCCTTTTTAAAATGCGGCTGCAATTGTACTTCGGAGACTTGGCCTGATAGCTGGGTGGCCATGAGCAGACCTCCACTGAGTGAATCATTATGCCCATCTACAGAATCATTTCCGTAAACACTTAACTGTGGGGCTGACTCACTGGACAATTGCTGTTCAAGCAATTAACATAGTGAGAAATCTAAGCTACATCAGCATGATTCAGCAGCCTTGGCTTTCATTTGCAAATTAACCATCCGTCAATATTATATAATTACGCTTTGAGTAATGAACTTATTACTAATATACCGAATATATATTTTAGTTAATTTTGCTTAGCTGAATGTTTTTTTTACTTAACATGATAACTGCACTCCATGCCTATGAGCTGTACATTTACATAGCTCAACCAGTGGAGCATAGATCTTGCAATGCCAAGGTCATGTTTGTCCTAATGCAATTCACACCAGCAGTGCAGTCTTCAGAAAGTTCATGAATAAATTTAGCCGCAAGCAGCAGAGTAGAGGTCTAGCTAAACATTGTTGCCATGGAAACATTGTGTTTTTATGTCAAGAGCAAGGTGGCAAGAACTCAGATCAAGTTAGTCTCATGTCAACCAAAGATTGGTTGAGACTAGGGTTGCAGAATTACAAGAATTCTCAAAGTTGGAAACTTTCAATGAGAATTATTAAGAAATGAAGGGAATTAACAGGAATGAAGTGAACATTTTCTAAATGGCAGGTTACACTACAATAGGGAAATTAAATGTAGTTGAAAACATCTTGCAGCATACTATTGGTTAAAGCAAACAGATGTAATGCAAATTCAGTCAGATTTCTACCCTGCACTGTACATTCCTCAATCACATACAGACAGCACACTAGCCTAAAGGGCGTAACCAGCAGTGAAATGAAACTGAAACTGCTACTTAACCTCTTTACCCAATATAGTACAATGCATCTTTCTTGCACACATAAGTTTTAAATGCAGAGAGCGCTTACTGGCAGGGGAGCACTTGGGATAGCCATCGGAGACGGACTCATCGTGGAACACGGATTTGGGCCGCTGCTTCTTGGGTTTGGGCTTGGGCTTGGGCTTGGGCTGCCCCTGGCCCTGGCCCTGCTCCTCAAAGATCTCCTGCTGCTTCCTCCTCAGGTACTCCTGCTTGATGAGCTCCCGTCGGGCCTTCTCCTCCTCCTTCCTGATGCGATCCGCATCAGCCTTGCGCCTGCCGACCACACATCAGCCATGACGGACAGTTCTATTAACCACCGGAACGTGCGATAGATAACCACCATAACACAACCAACAAGCAGACGTCACAACAAGTCAAAACAAGTCATAATATAGTCTACATTGTCATGACTATGTCAAAACACCAAATACAGAAGGGTTGTGTCCTCCTCAATCCCCTGGGCTTTCACAGAATTTATGAGAACAGATTTGATCGACTGAAATGTTTTGACTTTCATGTATCAACTGGTGAAGCACACACACATACAAATGCGTTTATGTATGCGTGTTGGAGGATGTGTGTCCTTCTTTAAATTTGGGGTGGGGGTCAATCCTACAGTACCTGGCCTCGTCTCTCTTCTGCTCACTGTCGGCCTCCAGCTGCAGCTTGCGCAGCCGCGTCTCCTCAGCCTTCCGCTGCTGCTTGAGAAGGAACGCTGCTCGCTTCTTGGCCAGCTCATCCTCAGCCTTCTGGTCATCCTGCGGAGGAAACCATTCCGCTTAGAACACGTCTACAGCTACAGAATGTATTCTATATGGACATGGGAAAACTGGGGATAAACCAGCAAAGTGCAAAGCAAAGCAAAGCAAAGCGGCAGAGAACGCACTTTGAGCTAATCTAAGCTGTTTTGTTCCAAAGTGTCGAATTTTTATTTGAATAAAGCATCGAACTGTAGTATATTGAAATAAATTTAAGGCAGTCGGGCACTTAAAAATGCATTGTACTGGGACATTGGATCAAACTGAATAAAAGCATACATTTCCTAAGAGAAAATGTATTGACCGCCGGTCATTATCAGAAAAAGACCGGCAGATACATTTTGTCTTTTATATGGCTACTTGTTAAGGCGAGAAGAGAGTTTGTTATTTGGTTTGTTTGTTCTGTGTTTTAAAATTATTTTGTTAATGTTTCGTGGCTTTCACTGAGTAAATAGTTCACCACACCAATAGAATTTGAAAGTTTCAGATGTTGCATGGCAACCTATTACTTACTGACTTTCATTTTCAAAAAAGTTCTATTCTATTTACAGAATGATATGAAAGTTCTATTCTATTTACAGAATGATATGAAATATGTCAATCAAAAGCTCCAACACCATTGCCATTGGTCATTATATATTTGCAGTGGTCATTACATGGATTTAACAGACCTCCATGTGAATGGAACTCTCTGCAGCACTCTGAAGAGCTGTATAATAAACAGGATTCTAAAACTGATAGTTCAGGTCCTTGACTGTGATTGGCTGAATCACGTTCGATGCCGTTGTAAAATGCAGCATAAACATACACCTTGACCGCATTTCGTTCTATATTCCTGCGCTACCATAACTTGATACAAAAGTTAAAGTAGCTGCGTCTCGACGTTGCTTGGCAACCATTCAGATAGAGGAAATATATTTCTTGGTGGAAGAATGATTATCTAGGAATAACTTCGTTATATTTCTCGTTGCTGTGCCTTTACTTTGCCAGGTATTTATAGTAACAGTTTTAGAAAAGCAATAAGCCACTTTCGAGGCTGTAGGTTACACTGATTCTACAACAGCTAAGGGGGTTTTAGGCACTCGCTAGCGCGTCATGCCTAACAACGCCCCTTAGCTGTTGTAGAATCAGTGTAACCTACAGCCTCGAGTGGCTTATTGCTTAAATATATTACATTCAGGGAATGGAACACTCACCTTGAAAAAAAAGCCCATGCCGGATTTCTTCTCGCCATCCCCACCATCAGCAGCAGCAGCATCAAGTAGGAGGGAGGTTAGCTCCTCTCCCGTCTCCCCGGCCAGCTCAGACAAGTCTACCTCAATCAGGTTGGCCTTGCTTCTCATCTCCTCTTCAGACATGAATTCTTCCGTTAGGTCCGCGTCACGAGTGTCGTACTCCGACTCTGCTAAAGTGTCAGGGAATCCCTTGTCGTAGGACACACCGAGCGGAACTTTTGAGGCAGCCTTCCGGAGGTTGGCCTCTTCATTGAGCTGGAAGGGGGTGCTGCTCCTCAGGTTCCCAGCGTCAGGCGTCGTGACTTCCTCGGGCTCGGCTCTAGGGGTCCTGCTCCCAGGGCTGGCCACTCTCTGTGTTGGGGTGCTACCCTTACCCGCCTGCTTGGCGTCCTTGGCCAGTTTGAGCTCCGAGGGTTTGGAGCGGCTGCCTCGAGCGGAACTCAGCTTCGGGGGCTTCCTCACGGTGCCACTTGTGGCCGGCGCCATATCGAAGTGGATGGCCTGGGGGTACTTCCCCTCCGTGGGCACGTCCCCCTGGTCCCCGAGTGGAGACGCGGACGGCGGCGACATGACGTTCTGCTTCATCAGCAGCTCCTGCTGCAGAGACAACTGCATCATCTGCTGCTGGATGCTGCCGATGGCATCGTTCAGCATCTCGATGGAACGGTTGCACTCGTTGAGATCCAGCTCCTCCTCCTGCACCAAGCTCTTCGATTCGATAACGGGAGACACGGGCGTGCTGCAGCTACTCGCCCACTCCAGCGTCCCTTTCTCCTCCGACTGCTTAGCCGCCTCCTTCGCCCCGGCTCGGAGCGCGTCCACGCAGGCGTCGTCTTTAGACGTGGCCTCTTTTTCTTTCTCCCCGTTGAGCCTCTTTGCGTCCTTGAAGCTGTAGCTGGACTTGATTGGCTGCGGGAGCGTGTCGCTCTTGCCCTTCTTGACGATGTGCAGGAAGGCCACCTTGCCCAGCTTGAGCCGCTGCCGCGCCGACAGCACCTCCATCTTGCGCTTCTGCGTCTCGATGGCGCGCCGCTTCTCCTCCAGCTGCATGCGCAGCTGCACCAGCTCGGAGGCCAGCACGTTGGCCGAGTCCTTCCCCCCCTGCTGGCCCGTCGTCGGGCTCTGGTCGCGCTTGCTGCGCCAGGACGTGACGACGGGCAGCGAGTAGCTGTTCTCCGAGCCGTCCGGCGTGGTCCGCTGCGAGCTGCTGGCCGAGCGCAGGTCCTGGTTGCTGCCGAAGCGGCTGTGGTGCAGCTTGCGCTCGGCGAAGCTGGTCATGCGCACGCTGCCGCTGGCCACGCTGCTGGCCGCCGAGTGGACGCTGCTGAGGCCTGGGCTGGAGCAGCGGCTGCTCGGGCCGCCGCCTTCTTTGTCCTTGTCCTCGTGCTCCTTGACGCTCATGTCCTCGCGCAGCTTGGCCGACTCCTGGTCCTCCTCGTCCAGCTGCTGCTTGTCCGAGTACAGCTCGTCCTTGCTGAGCTCGAGCTCCTGCTCATCAGCTAGATCCAACGTGTCGGAGTCCGACTGCATCTCCCAAGCCTGCTCGGGCTGCTTGTCGTCGTCTGGTGCTGAGGAGTGCAGGAAGAAGCCGGGGGAGCGGTCGGTCGGGGAGAGCTCTGCACTGCTGGCAGCCAGTGGCTTGAAGGCTTGGCTCAGTGCCATGGGTGGAGTCTCAGACTGAGCAGTGGCGTTCGCCTCCGCTGCCTGGGCAACAAACTCAGCACTGGAGTTGGGGGTGAAGGTCCGGTTAAGGCTGTGAGTGGCTCTCCGTCTGGGGAAAGATGCAGACTGCTCTCCTCCTCCTCCCCCATTACTGCCACCAACTACTCTGCGGGCGGTGGAGCTTTTACACAGCTCCCCTGACTCCTCCTCCTTGTTCAGATTAATAGACTTCTCTTTTGCTGGTTTCAAGGCAGCAGGCATTAAGGGCTCCAGATAGAAACCCCCATCTGAAACCTTGTCGTCTTGTCTCAACCAGGAATTAGTTCTCACCGCAGGGGCTGCGCTCTGGCACTCCGCTTCAGCGTTGGCCAAGACTGTGCTGTCGCTGGTGACGACGGTCAGGTGCTGCACGTCGTCCTCCTCCACCATGTTGACGTTGCCCAGTAGGCCGTGGCCGTTGACGCGTCTGGGGATGCCCTGGTGCTTAGGGGTGATGCTCGCGGCCAGGCTGTCCTCGCTGATAGAGCAGGTTAGACTGGCACTATCGCCTGAGTGCATGTCAACGTCACTGTCGGTGGCCGAATGGAGCAGGAAGCGGTTCATCTGGGACAGTGGTCTGCCGTCGAGAAGATAAACACAGGGTGAGTCATGGGTTTATTAGATTTCCAGGACAAACTGTAGGGAGACTCTGGATATACTGAAGACTGTGCTTCAACTAAATACCACACACACACACACACACACACACAATATTACAAGGACAGCCAGCACTTTCAATTCTTACAATTTCTTGTAATTCACTCACAATTTCTTAAGCAATGTACTACAAATAAATGTAAAGTTGTTTGAAATCCAATGGGAACTATGACAAGATGACAATGAAACCAACAGTGGGTAGTGAGTCTTGTGGACTCTTGAACCACACTTGAACCAAAAAAAAAGCCAATAGGGCATTGCAAATTGTGTACACATTGTGTCCACAAGCTCCCAAGAAAAAAAAATCAATCAATATCTTAAAGGGCCACATAGTAGCCCATCCTGATTGTGTGCACGTGCTGATTCTAGAAAATAAGAATGAGCAGCGATATACCTCTGTCTCTTTTCCGCCCAGCCTGCTCCTCTGTGACTGTCTTGCGTGAACGAGTTGGAGCGAATTCGGCTGCCTGAGGAGAGAGCAAGAACACAAGGCACTGAAAACACAGACACTTCAGGGTGCCTCTTCTACAGTCAACACCACCAGGGGAGAATCACCTGGGGGAGTGCAGTCTCACAGAAAGGGGTGCAAAAGAGGATAAGGGCCATTAATACAAAACAGTGCCCTGAGGCTATCTGGCTCAGGCTGCATCCACACTATTTGGTTTTCGCTTGAAAGCGCTGTTTTAAAATGAAATACAAAATGGAACAAAATGAAAAGTGTGCAAATGTATGCATTTCCTATCACAACATTGCAAGTAAACTAGGGATGGAGAACACAACATGCATCAAAATTAACATTTAGAACCTCTTACTGACTTAAGACCTGTCCACACAAAGAACTATAACTAACTATAAAGACAACTAACTAACAATATGAACATCCACACTGAATGATTAAGAAAAGGAGGTCTCTGGAAATCATTGATGTGATCTCTAAAATACAGATTTTGATTGGCTGTAATGTTTTTATTGCATCAAAATCCATCTGGAAGTGCAAGTGTCGTCATCCTAATTGACTATGAAGAGGCTTAAAACTGTACTTTTTACCATTATCGTTATAGCTACTGTTGCAGGTGTAATCTAATCTTGCCTCTTATCATTCGTTGTTCCTATAAACTTGCCCCAATTATGCGTTCATATGCTGTTAAAAAAAAAATACTACAATGTGTTTAGTCACATGCATCTGCTTGCCTATCTAACGCCAACCCTAATTCTGATGGGGGTTTTTATGGGGTCTGATGGAGGGTGGTCTTGGGGGTGTGCAACTGCAGGAATTTGGGGAGCTCTTACCCATCATGTCTTCACCCTGCTGGGGCTTCTGTTGCCTTTGCCTCAGGGGGAGGAGGGGGTGTGGGAGGCTGAAGCTGGGGCTGCCTTTAGCACTGGAACAACAAGGAACAACCATCAGACACATGAACACACACACTACTCTAGAGACAGGAAAAGGTGTTTTATGTAGGTGTATTTGGTTCAAGGTTCAGGATATTCATTGGAAAGGAGTCTTTAAAAGTTAAGAGTATTTTACGGTTAAGACATGCAAGAGCTGCCAATGAAGCGAAGAGTAGCCAAAGATTTGAACATAAATGGTAACCTGTCCTTAAACATCTGTTCTCATTTTTGACTGCCATCCGTGGCCCAATTCCTAATTCTGAATTTCTCTGACCATTGAAATAATGAGGCTCACAGAAAACCCTCAGCGTAGAGTGTGTTCTTAAATGCTACCAAAGCTATTCAACCTAGTAGCTTATAGAGAGGCCACATGCATCTTGGCACACTTTATTTCATCAACAGCATATTTTACACAGAACTTATTAGAACAAAATAATTTAGCTTTTCCTTTTATTCTCAACATGGGTCAGAAAAACTGAAGGAGCTGCTTCATAAAGCTGATATCCTCCCTTTTCTCCTCAAAACAGACACGGACTGGTTATACCACTAGAGGGCATGTGTGAGAAGTTCAGAAAATAAGGCTCTCTCTGCTTTTAGAAAACAGATCTATGTTAACCCTTCCAAGTGACATTTGAGTCGGAGTTTAGCTAAGCCAGTTGGATTGCTCTGAAGTTAAAACACCTGAGGTCAGAGGTCATTTCAAGCAATGACTCAGTGGTCCACTCAGAACCTTCACCAAAATAATTCCACCACAAGCCATACCTCAATCCGGATTGAGGGGGGGGAGGGCCCACACATAACACAGAGCAGCACAGAAGACTTACGGGCTAGACGGAGGGTTAGAGTCTTCGGGGTGCAGGAGATACCTGTTACACACGTCTGCACTGTTCTGAACAGGAAGCGCTGGGTCGGCCATGCCAGGTGTGACCAGGAAGCTGCGTTTGGTGGCGTTGGATATGGGGACGGAGGGCCGGAGGCTCTTGGGCTGAGCCAATGAGCGGGCTGCATCGAGACAGACCAGACAGCAGGTGAGGATAAAGGTGTGAATTAGATAAATTGATGAAGTAAGCCAAATCAGATGGTATTAGGATTTCATTTCTATAGCTATGTAACATGAAATACCATATCTTTGGCTGAAAAAAAATAAATACAAATTTATCAATAAATCAATAAAAATACAGGCAATGTAAGTATTTGTCAGCATTACCAACAGGTATGAACGACTATACAGAGCAACTCTGGACATCAGGATGTGATGTAACAAAACATCATACTCCCTCACCATCTTTGGATTCTTGGATATCCCTTGGCTGTACAAATTCAGGTTTGACGATTTCAAACCACCAGAAGAGTTCAGCGATGAAGACCATGACATTATGCTAGGAAATGAATAAAGAAGCTTTAGTATTGCTGCTTCTAAGACAAGAGGTGTCTACGAGAGAGAATAGGCTAATGTAGAAAAAAAGAGTGAGAAACTCACTTTGAGAACAAGCGGTGCATAAAGCATGTCCTCTAGTGTCAGATAAAATCCTTTGTTAAGGTACTCAGTGGCAAACTCCCTCAGGAGCTGGATATTATACAGACTGTCAGCTATCGAGGTCACTTCCTTCAAGCAAATATCTGATAAAAAAAAAAAAAAAAAAAAAGAGAGAGAACAGAGAGAAACCAAAACGGTACAATGAACATTGGGTCAGCAGCATGTCTGGGAGTAACCAAGTTATATTATATTTTAGAACATTTCAGGTCTATCCACATATTGATAAACTGACGATAAAAGAGAACTTGTTAAGAATGCTATGGATGTAACAATGAAATCTGTTTATATGCTGAGTAATAAACAACCGTGACCACACAGGGAAATGATTGAGCCCTGTATCAATAGTACTGAGACTGTACAATAACATAATGCTTATAAAGCTGATTACTTGTTTTAAAACACCTTATCCTTTTCGAAGGAAGAGGATAACAAGAGTAAACCAGCCAACAGGATTTTTGACCGAATTCCTCTAACTGGTAATCCTGGCAAGAAACAATGCTTGCATTCAGGCCTCTGCGCCGTTTTTCCGCTGTGGTTGTTTGCTCTGACTGCCTGCCAGACGCAGACATGATTTAGCAGTTACCCTCTAATCAGATTTAGACTGTCGCTGGCCATGATGCAAATCTGCAGATGACATGGCCTACTATGGCACTCACTGCCACCCCTAATGCAGTCAAAGGGAGAATGATTCAGCAGCCAGTGCAATGGACAAATATGGACGGTTCTGATGAGAAACAAAAACAAATAGAACTGCATTTGTGTACCGTCCAGCTTCATCACGTTGGGGCAGTAATAGTGGACCACGGTCAGCAGAGCTGCTCCATCGCACACGTCTCTCATCAGTTCCTCCACCAGGGGAAAGTAGGGCATCTGTCGGCCCGAGGCATGGTCCCGTCGATACCGCACCTAAACCGGAACGGACGCGAGGGCACACATTTACTGAGGCCGGTCCGCACAGCGTTTAGCCGCTGCCATCTCATCTGACACAGTGGGATGCCAGATCGAGATGGTGGGAAACTAGATGGGATCGTGGTACACAGCACATTTGGTTTCTTTGTAGCTATGACTGGGCTTGTCCATTATGGATTGATGCTAAAAGAGTAATGCATAAAAGTGATTGGTAATGAACTTCCACGACCTTTACAGGAACAAGAGGAAATCTGACAGACCACTTGCTCTCAGTTTCCAAACTGTTAGAGCATCATGAAAGGAGAAAGGTCTTTAAAGAAAACGATACTCAAGCACAGTAGTGATGTCTAGTAATAATTTGGAAAAGCAGTTTCAAAATTAATACTAGACAACTAACCAAACAGAAACCCAATGTCATAGCTAGTGTAGCAAAACAAAAATACCATGTGCTCTTAAATATTTAATAAGAGTGTGGTGACTTATAAAGCAATAAACCTACAAATAACTCATTTTTACAGTCTGAACTTTGGGATAAATAATTCTGGTGTAATTCAAATGCCACAGGTTGTGATTTCTTAGATTCTTTTCCTTTTTGAGGAAAAAAGGCTTTTCAACTGTCAGCTAAAATATTATTATGTGACCAAATTAAATATGTCTGATGTTTAATTTGGAAGTCCAGTTCATTACTTGTGTAATCTTTCTGTCAGACTGTAAAAACAAGGATTTCAGCAAGAAAGCAAAGGCAGAAGAAAACATGAAAAGGCAGTGAGTAAATTAATTTCAAGTGTACAACAAAAGAAATTGAAGCTCATATTAGACACAAATGTGAGGACTAGTCGTTGTGACAAGGGGGTACTTCATCACTGTATTTTCAGAAATGCTTCAATGTAAAACAAAAATAAACAAAGTGACTAAAAAGTGAAAGCAAGTCATTTGTGAGTGAGTGATTTCAACTGAATCAATCATATTAAATGAGACCATGTGATGGATTTGTTTTTCATTCAGTGAGGGGGATTTTTCTATTTTCTTTTTACATGCACTTATCCTGTGTTTTTAAACCGAGGCAGAATCAAAGACAGAATGAGGAGATATTACAGCTCAAATAGACAAACATAACTATCTGCTATATGTTCCTTTACCTTTAAGACACAAGAGACCAGAGACAAAACAGATGACCTTTTAGACTAGTTTAAAACACCAAATGGATGACCACACATGAACTGACAGATCTGTCTAAAACCACAGCTAACATAGACCGACAGATAACTACAAACTAGCCTGAGCTACACAGGTCTAGTTGAGAGGGCTAACGTGAATGGTAATGAGTGGTGTACTGTACCACACGAGACAGTTCCACAGGCTCCAACATGCAGTGGGCCAGAGCAAGCATGAAATCAGGCTGGATGACACACAACACATGGACAAAAAAAGAACACTGAGAACAAGGAAAGGAAATGGAAAAAAAAAAAAAAAAAAAAAAAAAAAAAAAAAGGTTGGCACAGACCATTGTGGACACAGATACAGTGAAAGGCCCCACCCGGCAACCCCAAAAATAAGGGATAATTCCAAAGCGCTGCCAGCCAAGAATGTGCTTGTGGTGGTGGTTGTACAAATATGGACAGATACATCACTACGTGCGAAGGTGGAGAGGAGGAACTAGCAGCCAACTTACAGGTACTAGTTTCCAATACCATTTTGAGGGAGACTATCCAAGTAGCAAGGGAAGAGGGAGGTATTGGAAGGGAGAAGACATGGAGAGGAGCAGATAGTGTCAGAGAGAATTGAACAGGCAGGACTGATTTGCGTTCAGAGATTAAAAGAGCAGTTTAGAAAGTGGCGTCATTCGGAAGATGCAAAATATGCCTACAAACAGCGGCAGAGGAAAAGAGTCAAATATTAGTATATTTGCTAGGGATACTCAGCTGAGCAATGTGGGAGAGGGAGGTTTGTTTTTATTTTTATTATTTTATAAAAAGAGTGAAGCAACAGTGTTCAGCCCCCAAGATCTGTGAAATTTGCAGTAAGAAAAAAAAACAATAATACAGCAGCAGTCGTCCATGCAGAGACGGCAGATTTACCTTTTGGTGACTTGGCGACTCCAAAAGATGCTGTTTTACTTTGACCTCCTTCTCGGAGATCTCCCTCATTTTCATGTTGACCTGTAACCAAAACAGTACGCTAACTTTAGTCAAAACACCTCTACCTCAGTCAAAACATCTGGTTACACAGACAATTCAATTTTACTGCATTCAAAACAAGGTTCCATACCAGGGAAGGGAAATAAATCCCACCCTGATCATCCAGGGGATAAACTACAGAGCCCAGTGGGCTTAATTCCCAACTGTCGCTTTAAAGTAATTCCCTTTGAATCACCAACAAGACAAACGTTCACATGAATCCCAGAAGTGGCAATCTGTATGACTGATGAGCCTACAGGCCTTTACATTGTAAAAGAAACAACAGACATATTCATTACACTTGAATGTAATGTAATTATGCAGAAAAGCCAAGCCCTATATTGCAAGCCCTTAAGTTCAAACCGGGTAACTATGACAGTGCACCCAACAGTGTGTTCTCCAGCACTGATGGAAAATCAACCAAAAGGAGATTCCGCTGGACAGGACACCATCAATACGTAGTGTCTGAAGATATCAGGGCTGCACTCTCAGGTGAAAGCTGTACTGTACACGGAGTGTGTTAATGCAACAGGCCATTCAATACCAGGCATCCACTGCATGCCATCCTGATTCCCCAGATAAGCTAATTATAGCTGGGCAAGAGCAGCGCAGACTAATTTTAAACCAGACAGACTCTGCAACACTACCTGATAATCCAGCTGTCTCCATACATTTTCATGTTGCTCTGTCTAATTTGTTTTGTCCCCCTATGTGGCGGGTGCAGAGGAGTTTTCGGTACCAATTCCAGTAAAGCATTCCAGCAGCAGAACAGTGGGTGGCATTGGAATGTTTTTCCAAGAAAAAAAAATACAGTGTCTGGGTATTCCGTTAAAAAGACGAACTGGGCACTGCATCGGTGAAGTACACAATGACACTTCACCAACTCTGAACAATGCATGGGAGTTTTGTTGTACCACTTGCAATACAGGAAAATGATGTCTGGAAGGGTGATACTTTAAAGATACTTCAAGATACTTCAAAAGAAGAATCCAAAAACAACTTGCCTTGTATGCCACCAGCCATCCTAACTTTACCTCTGATCTTAAGCTTAACCTTGGTGTTGTAAAAACACTCCCATTAAGTAGAGTGCTAATAGGATTGGTCTTGGTGGTGAACACTATTATGCAACATGTGGCTCAACACTGGAGAGAATGGGTTTGAAATCCCATCTACACTCTACTTGATGGTGCCATAGCAGGTTAAGAAAGTCCATTTAAGCCAAGATGTATTTGTACTGTTAAGTACCATGTTATTACAAACTACAAATAAAATCCTAAAGAAAGTCATCCATGGGCATAAGTAGGAGTCCAAGATCCCTTGCTGCTCACCTTGTTGATCCAGAAGACCATGGCATCCTCGAGGTCAAAGGGCAGCTCCTTGGAGGCACTGAAGGTGGAGAAGCGCTTGACACAGGCCACCACCCGCTCGATGCTGATCATCTCCACAGTGTAGGCCATCATGAGGGCATCGATCATCGGGATATGGGAACTCTGGAACAGGCACGAAAACAGAGACGTGTGTGATCAGCTTCACATTAATCTACTGAGGAGATTTCAAAAGCAAACACTTCGGACAAGTAAACCGAGAGTAATTAGTGTACTAATTGGCTCAAATCCAAATCATTTAAACGTGGGAGGAAAGTGTGATGACCAAGAGGCACACACACCACTAACCCACATCATCAGAGCTCCACCCATGAGAATACAAACACCATCATACTTTCAATCCATGCTTGCACTTGGGGAATCTCTGCTGCCATCTTCTCGGGTATTCCAAATAGTAAAAATAGCTTGGTATAAATAGCCATGACTGTAGGTGAGCCCTCGTGAAATATAAATGTGTAATGTGCACAATACAGACAAGGTGAGGGAGACGGAGGAGGAAGTCAGGAAGAAAGGTTAAATGCAACCCAACCCTGCAGGTCCTTTTCAAACATCAAGGAGTTGGGCAGCCGTGGCCCACTGGTTAGCACTCTGGACTTGTAACCGGAGGGTTGCCGGTTCGAGCCCCGACCAGTGGGCCGCGGCTGAAGTGCCCCTTGAGAGTAAGGCACCTAACCCCTCACTGCTCCCCCTCGCCCGCCCGTTGTAGCAGGCAGCTCACTGCGCCGGGATTAGTGTGTGGTTCACCTCACTGTGTGTTCACTGTGTGCTGTTTGTGTTTCACTAATTCACCGATTGGGTTAAATGCAGAGACCAAATTTCCCTCATGGGATCAAAAAAAGTATATATACAGATATACAGGAGTGAGCTTTAGCCTGCTACAACTAGAGACATTCTAATGAGGAGACACAGCACTCAAAAAATCCTCCATAGAAATGCATGAGGTTAGTTTGTAACGCCAATATGGCAGTCATCTACACATATCCCGCCCTTTCCGCGGCAAAAAAGTCGACTACAGTGAATACATTGTGCATTAGATCGGTGTGTTATAAATACATCATGCCAATCATGTAATGTAATCGCGCCGCTGGAGCAAGGTCGGAGTCACAAAGCCTTGCGCACGTCCATTTCTGCCGAAATAGATGCCCGATAAGGGCCCCAACAAGCATTGCAATATGGCCCCCAAGTGGAGGGACTTGCCTAAAAGGACTTTGGTACAACTAGATCAAAATGTACTTTTTGAGTGACGTCCGGCCACACCCCGTTAGGGTTGTTTCCCCATCACTGCAGCCGCCACTATGTGGCATCGACCACTATGCCTAAGGGATTGCTATACTTCCCACATCCCCACCAACAGTGCAAGCTGACACATAAGGCTTTTCACAAATCCTGTTGGCATTTCGACAACAACCTTGTGGAATAACATTAGAAATTCTTCTCGCTCAAGTTTTAATTAATCAATATTTGCTTGGATTGTTTCTATTATTTGTATTGTTTGATGTAGTGCTTGCACTGCTGCCATTGTTGTAAATTTCAAACAAATATGCAGTCACACTTGGCCAACCCCTCTGGTCATAGATTGGAGGGTTCCTCAAAAAGTTCTATCGACTCATCTTATGAAGGGCATCATTCCCAGAGACTAGATCATCAGCAAGGACTGAGCTGGACAAATAGGCACACGTAGGCTTCCTATTACATTCGGCACAACTTAAGGCATTTTACATGCAACTTGGGATGCAACAATGAATCAATTAGTTGTTGACTATTGAATTAATTGTCAACTACTTTGGTAATCAGTTTGTGTCATTTTCCGTTTTTAAGTAAGCTACCTCAAAATTCTTGAATTGAATGGAGTTGATTGAATATTTTCAACTTTACTATCTCTTCTATGACGGTAAACTAAATATCTTTCGTTTATAAGGCAAATAAGGCATTAGGACATAATCTTTGGAAACACTGAGCAATTAATCGAGAAAATAATTGACAGATTAATCAACTATGAAAATAACCGTTAGCTGCAGCCCTGTACAGAGTATGTGTCTTTAGATTTTGTGTCAATTATATGCAATGCTGACAATAGCTTTGTAGGTAGTAGGCATTCATTCCTTTTTTTTTTATTTGTTCATTCAATCTCATTGGCAACAGTATGGGAAGAGCCAGGAGGTACAGTAAAGTTAAGGGGAGTTTTCACAAATGGACACTAATGGGATTCCGCAAACAATGGGAGAGGCTTTCACCTACCAAAGATAACAAGCACAGAGGTCCAGTAAGACATTTTTTTAATCTGAATAAAGACTCAACTCCTCCATCAACATTTTAGCTATCCAGTCCAAGTTAAAAATATGGATGTTAATATTGTTAATGTAAGTATGTTGTCTCTTGCTGTACAGGACTATTATGTACCATCTAGACTTTTCTAAAGACAAAACGCCCCACCTGTGTAAACACTGAATTTAGAAGCATTAGTTGTTGAATTCACACAGGCTACACCCAAACTCAAACCAGTTCATTCAAGTTCTGAAACTCTTTGTTCTTAAGGCTTAATTCTGTTGTGGCATCATTCCCAGAACTTTAGTCGGTCATCTGATCTGATGTCACAAGGGCTCTACAAGTACACAAATGCACACACACACACACACACGATCTTGTACATGAACTTCCCAAGACACTAAGTTGTACATATTTTTGTGAAAGCATCAAAGATCAGAAATGACAATAAAAGAGGCAGACAATTAATAGTATCAGCCATTTCATAAGAGAACCAACATATTTCTAAAAGATCTCCACACATCGTGTACAGACAGGACAAATTGGGGGGCAGCTGTGGCCTACTGGTTAGGGCTTCGGACTTGTAACTGGAGGGTTGCCGGTTCGAACCCCGACCAGTAGGAACGGCTGAAGTGCCCTTGAGCAAGGCACCTAACCCCTCACCGCCTCCGAGCGCCGTTGTTGCAGGCAGCTCACTGCGCCGGGATTAGTGTGTGCTTCACCTCACTGTGTGTTCACTGTGTGCCGAGTGTGTTTCACTAATTCACGGATTGGGATAAATGCAGAGACCAAATTTCCCTTACGGGATCAAAAGAGTATATATACTTATACTTAAATTAATCTTCTAGGTTTACCAACTCTGCTTCTCTTTCTTAAATTCCAGAAGGGGGAAAAAAAAAAAAAAACATCAACAATCCCCAATTCAGCTCCATGTCATTCATTAGCTCTCTCATGCCATCAAGCACAGGTGGCACCATCAAACACGTGCTCCCTTCAAGTAGTCCATCCAATAGCAAGCAGGCTAGTAGTATCTTGGCACTTCTCCTGGCCTTATTTCATTCACAAACATATGCTGTGTTTGCAAAAAAAAAAAAAAAATATTAGTACATAGGCGTGTCAGAGATGGAAATTAGCACAAGCCACATGCTGGTGAAATACTGTATAAAAGTCGCTGGTAGATTTCAGATACAAAATGATTTACTATTGAGTGGATGGGGAATTTCACCACCTAGTAGTATTTGTCAGTGCCTTTAAAATGTGAACATCTACTAAACTTAATTTCCGCCTCTGAGGTAGGTGCACTGAACATGATCATTAATCTAGTCCTCACATGCAATACCATAATAACAGCAACTCACGCCGGGCTTGTTGTGACTGTGAAAAGTGCTGCTGCAGCAGATACCACAGTCTCACATGCTGGAGCTGCAGCCTGATCAGCTTGAGACCAGCGATTAAGTAGGCAGCCTTTGGAGATCACATGGCAGGCCAGCGGAAAGCCTGAGTGAAAGCAGGACACGCTGGGGCTGCAGCTTGCAACTGGGATGTGCATTGCAGACATCCAAATACTGATCGATGGCCATGTCCTAAATAACCCTTAAGAGTTGCACAGAGGGGGGGGGGGGGGGGGGGGGGACCATACGGTGATCTTAAATTGACAGAAAACAGCAAAATTAACTTAAAAATTAAGCAGAAAATTAAGGCCAAAACTGATCTAGCCTGTGTCATTAAAACAAAATAGGATGGTGAGTGAATACTGTAAAATTACCATGTATGTGAAAACTTTTGCACTACACTGATGTACAAACTGTATCTAGAGTTAGTAATGTTAAGACGTCAATTTGAATTATTCCTCTATAGGCTACCTGACCTAACAATGCAAACACTTAGAAATATTTCACAATCACTATAGAAACTGTATCTTTTAAACTTCTATGAATTAAACAACAAACACAACACACTGTACTCTGAAAAGGAAATTCATGTCGTTACCGCAGATCTTAGTCACTGAAAAACTGCCTCATCCAGATTCAATGATATTTGCATCTTAAAAGGTTAAATTACACGGAAGCTGGCAGAGTTCTCCACACTGAACATCTTCAGTTCAACCCTGTTACACCTGCCAACCCTACTACTCCTTCTCCATTCATTCCTGGTGCCTGAGGATTCCTAACTCATGTCTCTCACACATAGTGTTTGTGCATCAAAATTCAACCGATGCAAGATTTAAAAGTTGCCCTTCAAGTGTAATTGTGTAAAAGTTGTGTTTTGTTCAAAGCGGTCACCATATCTGTGTGCATCAGGGTCCAATAAGCAGCAATAGAAGCATGTGTCCTTCTGGGACAAAGGAAAAGGCAACACAAACTAATAGTTAATAGTCTTAACAAACCTTGTCAACACTTCTCCAAAACAACACTCATACTGGACTGGATCATTTGTTCAAGTTAACAGCAAAGGTTAGCCTAAACACTTTGCACATGTGAAATCTCTGTGAGCTCTTTTCAGGTTAACAGCAAAGGTTAGCCTAAATACTTTGCATACATGAAATCTCTGTGATCTCTTGACACAGTATCTGTGGACATCATACCGCTCAAGACATTAGAGGCAAAGGGCACACTGGGAAGCAATGGTGGCACCCATCCCACTTTGTCCCCACCCACCACTTTTGGCCTGGGATGTCCATATGGACTCCCAGATGGCAAGCCATCTAGAAATGATAAATATTTATGGGTCTACCCCAGAGATTTGAAATCCTAAAATGTCAAAATTTGCAGAGCTAAGCAGACACGTCATCACATTTATGGCATCATATCTGAAGCCCACGCTGGCATAACCCCCTCCATGCGAACCTTCCTGTGGAAAATACTTTTCATGTTTATATCTGAATCTCAGAGGCCAGGGTTGCAATGTGTTGTCAGTGCCAATCTTCCCTTTTCTTTGTATACTCACATCAACTCAGACAAAAAAAATAGGCTACATATTGGCTTCCAATATCTATTATTTCTACAAAGATTCAGAGAAACAACCAGGAAACACCAAAAGGTAAAGCTGCAATCATCCGACTCGGGGCGGCCAACAACTTCAAGAGTCCTATCCACTCCCATACTCAATCCTTTCAGCTAATAAGCTTTGTTCTCATAGATAGCCATAATTGAACTGGGAATTCTCTAGACTTCTGATTGGTTACAAGAAGATGCTTGCTGAGAAACTATGTAGCCTACACTGTCTAGGTGGTTCAACAAGGCTGGCTTACAAAAGGCACATGATCTTTTAAGCTGATTTGACAACAACAAAAACTGTACGTTTAAATGGATGTTCTAAAACATGAGTGGAAGAATACAAGGTGGCAACCCTGTATCTTATGCTATTGGGAATTCATAAAGGCAATCGTGCATGAACAAAACATGCCTATTGTTTCTCTGTGTTTCCCTCGTGTTGAATGTGACATTTCAGTGCGGTAATCATCTTCGATAATGTGGTCCAACTGGTTCAATAAGTAGCTCTCCAGTGTACATGCACCGTTTTACACTTTTGCACAACAGGAATGCAGACTTTCACCTTATGTTTCACTGGCAGTTTAGAGCAAGAGCACTACAACAAGACTGCCACATGATGGTACCCAGTATTTTGTGGGTGGGTTCAAGCTCACCATTTTAATGGGCATGCAGCCGAGGTCCGACTCGGTGACCGGCGTGTCGTCACTCTCCATCACATAGATACCCTTGCGCGAGAGCGCCTGAATGACAGACAGGTGCGACTGCAGCGATGCCACCTGGTCGCCCTTGAGGATGAGGCCGCAGACACGGCAGTAAAGCTCACAGGAGAGCAGCAGCCGGATCACGGGTGGCTTGATGTGCTCCTGCTCATACTGGTCCGTGTAGAACGGGTCCCGCAGGTCTTCTGGGATATTGTCTGAAGAGAAGAGGGAAAGGACAGTTGATCATCCAAAAGTCAGTTTTCTTGTGTGATTAAACATACATCTTATGACAGTAAGCAACAGTGTCATATCACTAGTGGGTCCACTGCTGCTATGCATTTCCTGATCAAAAACAGAATCACACCCCTCTCTACCACAAAAGAAAAGAAAAACTAAAACATACAGTATTCCCCACACAAATATTACGAGTGTATTACTCAGACAGACATTTGCATCAGTAGCCTGGGGCTCCTGACTGTTAATCACACCTTCCAAAGCTGCACTGAACCCAGTGAGTCAGGGGGCACGACCTGTCAGCTCTGACAAATCAGCTTACACTGTGCAGCAGACAAACAACCAAGTGTCAGAGTCTCATGGTGATGGTGTGTTGCACGAGGGTAACTCATGAAGCTGAGGGGGAAGCATACATTGGTGCTGTGAGGTGCAAAGACTTGGCTTGGCTGAGGCTGGACTGGAGTCCATTTCACTCCTGTGTGTGTGTGCGCATGTGTGTGTGTGTGTGTGTGTGTGTGTGTGTGAGAGAGATCGCCAGCTTACTAACAGGAAGGTGGGACATTTTCCCCGCAGGGGGAGTGGACTGACTGGGCTGGGTTCCACAAAGGGATGGGCTAGCAGACACAGACACACTATAAACTGCAGAGATCTTTCCACCGGGTGTCAATCAGCTGAATCATGGAAAAACACTACGAGTCAAGGCGTTCTTGTCTGTGCTAGTGCAACGCAACATGCCCAAACACCTGCTTCCTACATGGGCCTGATATTTAAATGAATGATTCAGATTCATACACTACGCTCACAAACACTAAAGTAACAAATGGCCAAGTATCAGTTGAATATGTTAAAGACTGAGTCAAATTTAAAACTGGTGGTCATTAACAAAATTGGCTCTTAATAAAACAATAGGATCTGATTTGATGGTCATGCAAAACCCATAAAAAAAGCAATACAGAGGAATAGCTGTCCATCCTTTATCAGATAAGTAACCAAATCAGTTTGCTGGACATCCGACAAGGCAGCCTCTGATCTAGTATTCTCAAATGGATTAAATGAAGGCTTCCCTCCTAAATTAGTACAAATAAGAATAACCCAGAGATGATACAGGGTGGTGCCAATATGCCTGTTTTAGCTTAGCAACTAAGAAAGCAAGGTCATCTAGACTGAGTCCTTTAGGGCCCTACTAACTAAGTTGATAAATTAGGCCAGTATTACGGTCATTCATTGAAAACCTTATCCACAATGACCATATAGAAAAAAATATGTTCAAAATATTCATCATTGAACAAAATTTTTTTGCAATAATAGGGCCAAATATACAAATTCTTTGTGCAAGTGAAAATTCCCACCATATCTCATGTGTTCTAGAGGGCTTGGAGCCTCATGCATAGCCTGAGCTTAAGCTTTATTTACTACTCTGTCGTTTGCAGCCATAATGCGGGTCATAATCCGTTAAAAGGCCTTTGTTGAGGGCAAATTGGCCTGTCACATACAATAGGTACAGACAGTCGGACGGACAGGGGTCAAGGGAAGCAGGGCAACTCTTGAGAAATGCAGAGAGCCTCGGATAATTTGCCCTCCACAATGGCCAATTATTGTCTGTATGAAAGCACAGCTTTCACATGCGATATCTTGGAAATCCAAGGGTACAGGCCTACTTTAAAGTTTAATTTGGACGATGTTCACCAAGTCATGGTTATTTAGATAACTTGTGAGTCACTCACAGAGCTGCACGACATATGAAATAGTACATTTGTGTTCATACTGCTGAATATTGGCACGCATGTTTGCAGGTTGCGTGAAAATTCTCACTCGTTTCACCAAACAAGCATCTTTTCATTTAGCATGGTTTCATTCAACCATCACAACAAGTTTATCCAGCAACTGTACGTAGGCCAACTTCACATTTCTGTCATGTGCTGCCCACAAAGTGCACAGCCATGACATGAGCATTTCCAATTAAATATTCATTAGACACACAACTGGTGGATTAAAATTAGGTCACTGGTCTCACACATGACAGGTTCTTGCAGCCAGTGATGACAGCCTGAGCCGTGAGTCTCACAAGGGGGTATACCAGGAAACAATGCAGGGGTCTTCACTGCCAGCCAGGGCTTGAGATGAGGAGACGTAGTGCCAACACAGCAACACTGTGTGGAGCTGGGGCTATCAGTGCAAATTAGGCTACATCAAGATCACTGGAGGCACTGTGTTCCGGAGAAAACGTGTGATCTGTTGAAGGATAGGTCTAGCCTTGAAATTCAGACTCAAATCAAACAAATGTAAGCTTGGCCCACTTCATTTGAGATTTAACAACAGATTTAAACCTTAATACAGACAACCCATAAGGATTTAATTGCACTAGAAAGCTCTCGGATATACGAAGAGAATACTTAAGAGTCACAAGCCTAGTGGTTGATTCTATTTTGATACTCTGGTACCAATTCCTCTTCAGCATGAACATGACTCCAAGCTCCTGTTGAAAAACCTCTCAAGAAGTTGATGCTGCCAGCATAATATTCCATACGTGTGGGCCAAGGCATTACTCCAAAATGTTTGTTTGATACAGATACCTGTGATACCATTTTGGGCAAGTTCTGCAATGCTAGGCGTAATATAAAAATACATTTCCTGAAATGTAGATGCATAGGCCCCATCTTTTTAGTTTCCCAGTTTCTAAAATCAAAATTTCAAACATAAGGCCTCTGTCAAAGGCTTTAATTGTCAATACACCAAATTATAGTTTACCCTCATTATTACAAAATGCTATTAGATCATAACATTTGATTAATTTAGATCACCAAGGAACAAAATACAGCCTCAAGGCTGCTGTGAATAAGCCAGAACAGTTTTCTAATGTTAAAAACAAAACGTTTAACTTGCCTACACAATCATCGAGCCCCATACAAGAGCAAGGGCAAGGTTAGTGCCGTTTTCCCTGCTTCCAAAGTATAGCCTAATAAAACCAGTCATCCCAGAGTGATGATAAACATGACATGGTCACCATCAAGGGCTATTACCATGTCAAAGAAGCAAACAACACCAATGTTATTCAAGCTTTTTGTCTGCCTGCAAGTCCTCTAGTTCTCTTCCATACTAGTACCACCTTTACCTTAGTTCAAGTCCCATTCAAACCTAAACAAACCGACAGCTGTGTGATTTTGCAAAAAAAAACAACAAAACAGACCAGCCAAAAAGAGTGATTAAAATGATTTCAACAAAGTTTACAGAGTCCAATTGCTTCCCCCTGAGCGAAGGAGCAATCACAACTCGGAGCCAAGGAAGAATTCAGCCTGCACCTTCATGCCTCCCTGCCAAAATTCAGAGCTTTCCCAATCAATGTCCAACACTGCCATTATTACCTCAGCTGGAGAACATCAAAATGCTGAGGGCCAGAGCCATGTGGATGAACTTGTTGTTTCCATGGGCAAAAGGGTTGAATATTGCTCCCACACTGAAAGTCTGGCAAAAAACACTGCACAAGAGTGTACTTCAAGATGTCTGTGAATGATCACCTACCAATGAGTAGTTGTCAGATATTCACCCTACGATCAGCACTTATATTCAGCACAAAGAAATTTACAAAGAAAAACTGATGGCCTAATCACATTTACAAGAGGCACAAATTCCTTGTTTCCTTGTCTGATTCAATATGGACAAAAGCATTTATAAAATGACTAAATATCAGTAATTGTTTGCACTACTAAAGACTAGGGCTGTCGATCGATTAAAAAAAATTAATCTAATTAATTACATACTCTGTGATTAATTAATCTAAATTAATCGCATATATGATTTTTGCTGTGAAAGTATTTTAAATATTTAAATTCAAATCAATAATTGAATAACATTAAAACATTAAACATTAAAAATCAAAAACTCTTTTATTATTATTTTAATAATGGCCATAATAATCTATGATCTGACCTAATATGCTGAGGAAATAAATTCAAAAGTGCTTCGGGAAGAAGGTTTTTTTTTATCACATACATTGCAGAGGACTTTATTTTAATCAACACTTTATTTTTACCAATACCATCAAGCCGTTTTTGAAAAGTAAATGTTCCAATCAATGATCTAGGCAGCACATTTTCTTCTCTCTCCTTCATTTTACAGTCTAATGGTTACTGACTACAACGGCTCGGGGTCAAAGGTCATACAGAATCGATTGATCTGCGTTATTTTTTTTTTTTTTAATCGGTTATTTTTTTCTCAAATTAATTAATCGAAATTAATCAGTTATTTTGACAGCCCTACTAAAGACTGCACGTTTTATCAGTGTTCTCCAGTCTGTTATCTTTGATTTAATAGTTTACCGTCCTACCGCTGTGAAGCACCTGATTGTCAACTGGATGATATGTGGAGCGTTCCAATTTAACTACACATAGCAGTCACCATCCTAATACAGCCCAACCCAAGCACATGACCTTTTCCTTTCTCAAGAAACCTTCATGTTCATGGAGCTGGCCAAGGATTCCAGAGTGACAAGTCAGTTACAGATAGACCTAAGTGTGCTAGAGGTTCCACTGATTAGTTAAAACGTTACCACATTTAGCTCAAAAAGAACCTTGGAATTTGATTAATGACAATCAGATGCACCAAAAATGAAAGGATATAAAGGACAATGAATTTCCCACTTGAATTTCCCCTGGGGATCAATAAAGTATCTATCTATCTATCTATCTATGACGCTAAATCTAAGTGACTATGATCCTCTTCAAAACAATTGCTGATGCCACATACCCACAGGTAATTGTGTTGCAATTACTCTTCCTTTAAGGGGGAAGCTGTATGAATTGTCTGAAATATCTTACAAAGAAAGAAACAACCTTTAAGCCACTCACTGCTAAGATGGGCTTGATCACAGTGATCAAACACTTTTAAATGTTTCATTACACCATGGACCAAACAATGATTTTTCAATCACATTCACAGCACCTAATAATCTGCCAAAGCCAAATCTTATAATAAAAAAAATATGTTGTACGCAAACCTGAGTCGCACACAAAAGCTGTTGGACCACACATTGTAGTAGTTTAGACTCCCTAACCAAATTTGAGGGCAACAGAGTTAAACACTGATGCCTAGTGTTTTTGTGAACAACCTGTAATTGCAAATCCTCCAACAGCAAAATTGAAATTTGCTGCACAAGAAGTTGTATGTAACATGCAGCAAACGGACCAGGATTTCCACTACCTGAGCCTGGAACTACCCAACTCTGAAGAACACTTAAACTTGACACACAGTAGTTATTTACATTCCTTCATCAGCACAATCACTACTAGGCATACATTTCTTACTTGAAATTAAAATGTGCTGATATCGGTCCTGCAACGTGGGTCCAATTTTGTTTCTGAGCAACCAGATGCCTGACTACCATTACATAACTGTTTATGCTGGCTGAAGGTTACAATTCAATCCAATCCACAGTATTTATTTAGGTTTGAATGAAATTGTACATGAACCTAAGAACCATGACGTTTACCTTAAACATTCAATGTGGCCATATGAAATATTAAGAAAAGATCAACAAGTAGTCTGCATTTCTGCTTCAGTCATTTCAGTATGAGTTTCATGGTTATAGTATAACTAAGTAAGTATAAGTATATATACTCTTTTGATCCCATGAGGGAAATTTGGTCTCTGCATTTATCCCAATCCGTGAATTAGTGAAACACACTCAGCACACAGTGAACACACAGTGAGGTGAAGCACACACTAATCCCAACGCAGTGAGCTGCCTGCTACAGCGGCGCTCGGGGAGCAGTGAGTGTTTAGGTGCCTTGCTTAAGGGCACTTCAGCCGTTCCTTCTGGTCGGGGTTCAAACGGGCAAACCTCTGGTTACAAGTCCGAAGCGCTAACCAGTAGGCCACGGCTGCTTTAAACAGTACAACTGAGTGACTCTTAGTCGATGAAACTGTCAATCACACAATGAATGGGCACAATCTTTCACTTCACTTCTTCTTAACTCATTGAGTGCCAAAAACGTAATATTACGTTTTCCCTTCCCATGCGTTGAGTGCCAAAAACGTAATATTACGTTTTTAGCTTTTTTTTTTTTTAATTACGAAACTAGACACTCTAACACACCTTATATGTGATTTTGGGAACTCTGTGATGAATGGAAATGAAATATATGACAATCATGAAACTCACAACGCACAATCTGGAGATTTTATCTGGACGTTTTATCATAACTCGGTTGCCGCTTTGGGTCGAATCAGTGACGCATGCACGTCAGGTCAAAACCAGGCCATTTTCGTGGGTATATCACTAGGTGGCAGTCTCGCCAGGTCTCGCTGATCACTTCCTGGAAAGTTTACATGAGTAAGTAACAGGCAACACTTCATAATTCATGAAAGACGTTATATCTCCATTTCTAGAAAAAAAAAAAAACAGCGATTTTGATGAAAACTAGCCACTGTTTAGCTTGGGATTTCTCAGGAACAGAGGCGTGTAGAAATACACGGTTTGCACCCACCGAGAGCTTAAAGTCTCACCTTTTAGTCGAGCTATTGTATGTGTTTATAGCTTTAACACAGAATATGCTGTGGCTGTACAAAAATCATCAACAATGGTCTAGATTGCTGGCACTCTACGACAAAGCTCCCGAAAACAGCTTGGCATTCAATGAGTTAAGCACATGCATGGAGACACGGTCTTGAGGACCATCTCCAAATAATGGCTCATGATGATGCACTCACTACTCTACGCATTCCATAAGTCTGCAGTGACGTCGGTCCATCCCACTTCCTGTTGTGTTGTTTTACGATAACAGTGGATTAATGCACTCTGACTTAGAGCTGTGTTAAGGTGGTGCACAATAATTGCTGACTGTCAGTCTGTGGAGTTGGGAAGCCCACATTTCCTGCTTACAGCCAGCATTTGATTCTGCCAGCCAAGCAAACGGAACAAATGCTGTTGATCCTCATGTACAAACCCAGGCTCAGTGGACGCAGCCTGCAACATTCCCACTCCCTACATATGACATGCTTGCTTGTTTGAATGTGTTAAAATAAAGAAATCTTCTAAGGCATGCTAAATAACTGACATGAATTAGTTAAACGACACTTTGAGATCCCTCAAAACACTATGCATTAGCATTAAACACTTCAAACTAAGGCACCACTGCAGCAACTGCTTGTTTATGAGTGGTATACTCCAGTGTCTCCCTCTGGAAAAATAAGGCAAATGGGTGCCGAGATGAGCATGTAGCATGTAGCCTTTGCCTGTTAGCCAAAAGGACATTATTTTTTAAATGCGTGCAACTTACCAATGCCGTAGGCTTTGGCGAATAACCATCGAAGGTTTGCAGCTATTTTTGCTCTTGCGGAGTCGTACATTTCCAGAGGAACCACCTCAGTCACCTCCCCAGCCAAATCCATTTTTCTTCTAGCGCTGTCCCCGCCAGCACCCAAATCCATATCCATCCTGCAAAGACTCAGCGGTTTTATCTAAGGCAAATGTTAGCGAAATCACATTGTAAACACCTCTTTTCACTCCCAACTGCATACCCATGCAAGACAAGTTGAGTAACTGCTTAAGCCAATTAAAAGTAACTGGTTAGGTAGGACAAGCTGTCCTTTATGCAAACAGAGCAACTGACGTTTATCCAAAACGTTGACGTTAGCAAAACGTTGGCCAACTTGTCTGAGATGAAAATAACGTAACGTTAACACCATACTCAGGAAACAAATTATGAATTAATGAAGTAACGTTAACTGACATGAGTGCAAATGGCAGCGAGACGAAAACAACGTTTTAAACTGTGGCAGCATCTTCATCTAACAAGCTGGCTAATCGGTTAGCTAGACGGCCTACCACAGGGCTTGTTTCGGGGGTAAATGGCAGTGGCAGCTAACAGTTAGAATCTAGCTTGCAAACACTGATTGGCCTTTGGATCATTCATCCGTCATTCTTCTAGCGTTTATGTTGAACATCTGGCTAGCGGCTCATTGGTACTGTTAGAGCTGTTTACTTATCTAACATTAACGTACTAAACAAATGGTATATAATTATTTGGTGAACTAACGTAGACTGACACTTGCTCGCCATAAACCTGGTTAAACCAATATTGTAGAAGCTAGTTGCTACCCAGTTAACGTTAACTTGGGTGTCTAACGTGTGTGTCTTTTGTGTCTTAGCGTTAACTGAGATGTCCGTAATTCAGTGTAGATTTCCAGCTTTCAGTATAAAATGACGTTAGCTAAGCTAACTGCTAGACAGCACATTAATTTGGAGGCCTTGTGTTATTTGTCTATGTAACTAGCTGGCTATCGATAGCTAGGAAACCTCAACAGAGAAATGATTAGCTACCTATCTAACCTAATCGAGAATCATAGATAATTCGTAAATTAGCTATCGATATCTCTTAAACCGACTACAAGAACACTAACGTTAATGTCAGTTAACGTTATGAGAGATTCAGATGCTTAGAAGCTAGTTAACAGATGGAGAACGTTGACGTTATCTGCACATACAAATTAGCAAACGGTAAAACTGTCATATTTTCCACACAGAATGACTAGGAGATGGTGGCTAAATTACCTTTGGAGAGTGAGGTAACGTTAGCTGTTGCTATTCGCTATTGCTAGCGAATTTCGTCTCTCAAATCAAGCTAACGTTATCGATAACAAGCCACAGAGTGTAACGGTTACAAAAGGTTAGCATTACCTTCAGTGACGTGTACTGTCCACTGCCCACACTTTGGCGATTCCAAATGAATCAAAAATCAAGAAATGTGAATAAAAACACCGGCAAAACATGAGGACTCAATTATTATCCAAAGGCAGGGAACACGATGGCAAGATGCCTAGCGTCTGCTAGTGCTAGTGTTAGCAACAAATATATCCTCCCCAGCAACAAACGCCCGTGCGCTCCAGCAACTGTATGACAACCGCTTCAAGGGAGCTGTCTGTGTAAGCATCGAGGCACAACGTTACACTACAGCAGCAGCAACATTATAACTGCACAAATATATCTCGTCGTTTCACAATTCCAACACGGCTATTGTCATCTAGCCGCTCCATTTCGCGAAATTTATATAAGAGAACAACATCACGCTTCCCATGTCGAGGTCGGTGTCTCAATCAATGAAATGATGCTTTCCTTTTCAATTTTGAATTTACGTTAGTCTCCACAAGGGGCGGTGCGTCCAACTTGTAGTGTACTATGTGTTGGGTGGGTGTGGCGTGCATGGTGGTCTTGTGGAGTCACTCTCAGTAAATAATGTGAAAAAAAAAGAAAGAAAAACATGCATCCTCACACCTCAGAAAATATTTGAAAACCACTGAATAATTAGTTTTCAGGTTGTACTGCAGTTGTTTTCAGATTCATCCAACTTGTAGTGTACTGTGTTTTGGGTGGGTGTGGCGTGCATGGTGGTCTTGTGGATTCACTCTCAGTAAATAATGTTTTAAAAAAAGAATATATAGTCAAAGGCAACTAAATGTTTCCAAGCCTTCACTGTGATAGGTCATACAATGTACTGTAGTAGCCTAGTCTGTTAAACTAAGCCCATGAAACGGCACATTTCAACATCTGATCATACTGGTATCAGCGTAAGGCAGACAACCTAAACCTCACAAAACTATATCACATGAGATATTGACAGGGTTGAGAAACAACAGAACACAAAGCTGAATCCAAATGTTTTTATTATTATTATTATTTCATTCATTATGATCTAAATGAAAACAAGTTGTTACAAGGCTTTTCACATTTTAAGAGGTGTGGAGATTGTGTAAGTTTTTAACCAGAGACATGAGGCAGACGTGTGCGGGGAAATGTGATATTACAATAAGTGACTACTCCAGCTAGGTCACTTCAGGGAGCCCTCCATGGCTCTAGATGTTGAAGCAGCAGGTGTGACTACAGAAGATGACCTGTGACTACGGTAGGGTCTTTGCATCACAACTTGATTATCAGACATGTGACACACAACTGGCGTGGTCATGCATCCTGAGAGGACTACAACAGGATGAGCATTTGAGACAATGTCTCAGAGATCGGTAGGCCTACAGCATATTTTCATGGAAATTCATTTCTTATGAAATTGGGTATCAAGCTCTAATGTTCAACTTGACCATTAAAACGGATTACTTGAGATGTGTTATATGTTGCATATGGCCTCAATTACTAGCTGCTTTTCCTAATCTCTGCAAAATTACAATGACTTTTACTTCTTGACTTATTTGAAATGCAGTATAAGCAGCCAGGACCCTTAAGCTGCACTGCCATAGTCTTATTTTGTAGTTAAATGATTAAGATTTTAAGAACAAGGCCCAATATTTAAAACAGATCACAGTGATGCCACCAACTTTGCTAAACTTTCCGGAACACATTTGAGGCATAATTAATTCATTGACCCTAGACATTCAGACATATACGAATATAAATTCCAATAGCAATAGCAATAAGAACCTGCTATTGGGGAAATTATCCTCTTTGCAATGTGACTTTTAAACTTTTATTTTTTGGCTTAAGACACACAATACCCTCTCCCTCCCAATAGCAACAGAAATGAAACAAAAAACAAACTAAATAATTTCATTATTTGATCTTAATCAGAAAAACCTTCTCACTCCACCCAAAACATCTAACTAATAAAAGGGAAGTTTCCCAACAGACCTATTTAAATTCCATCACATCAACACTGCATTCAAATATTGAATAAAACACTCCAAACTTGGCATAAATTCGTAAGTCTTTTGCCTCTACTCACAATACCAGCTGAAAGTCACTTCCAAACTGATGGCCAAATATAATTTTCAGACTTTAAAATGTTCACATCGAAATTGTTCTTCACTGTGCAAATATACATAAATATTGAATTCTTCTAACATCCAACCAAACTCTTTTGTTAATTCTGCATAAGAGCACCTCTGTTGACTTGAACAATTTCTTTTAAATTTAAAAATAAAAAAAGAAACCCACACACACATTATATAATATGACTTCCTTTCGTTTAACTTGTATAAATACTAAGCTTTGGACAACATGCAAACAAGTATTATTTGACAGTACACTGAGTGAACCTGAAAGTCTAGTAGGTACACACCACATATATTAAGTAAATTATCATTGAAACCAAGCTTTAATGCTCTATTCCAATCTCCAAAACCCAATATTAACACCCTGTACACTACTCAGCTTGTGAGCATTATTCATAGGTGAATTATGATCCTTTATCAGCAGCAGACGGTGATGTCAGTGATGAAGTGCCATGAGAAACAATATGATGGACATTCTGGACAAGTTACAAATAAATACCATAATACATCATGACTGACATAAAACAGAATACTAGACACACAAGGACAAGTCATGGATCACGTTTCTATAAAGGCAAGGTAAGTGGTTACCATAGTAAAGGCTTTTCATATGCTCTGTTGCCTGATATAACGGCAAGCCATCAATATCATCAGTTGTAAGGCCTCACAAAGCTCTTCCACTTTCAGTTTGTGTTTAAAAAGTTACACTATAAAGCATTATGAATCACACCATGAAACAAATAAGAAGTTCCTTCATCATACAGATAAGTCCACAGAGTTCCTAAAGACTACAGCCTGAGCCTGACGCCAGTCCACTCAAAACCAGCACCTTAGCACTGCAGTCAGTTCCTTTTCTTTTCCATTACAATTAAGCAATTGTCCATTTTCCCCCTGACACCTTGAGAGATGACACAAACAACCACCTAATGTCACTTCACAAAGTAAAAGCATCTACTCAATGTCAATCATCCTGACATTTCAATGAACTGATTCATGAATGTGTGAACCTCAAAAGAACCAAAGCCTCATCTATGGCCAAGCAAACAGAGGTTCCTGGGAAGTAAAAGGAAATCTATCGTAATACTCTTGCTTTTTCATTCTCTTACTTTAAATAACCAACACTAAGATCACACATACTAAAACTATCCTTAGAAGAGGCATGACTTTGAAACCATCTAATTTCATAATATTCTGACTAAAAAGCTTACGTATTTTTCGCAATATGTTGATATGTAAACACATCACCTGACACTAAACTTTATTTAGAAGTGTAAAAAAGGGATCTGCCAATAGTTTCTCTGCCATAAAAACTATGTTTTTGTTAAGCTTGGGTGAAAGTTCAAGGCTAATAGTGTTCACAAAACATTTCTGAAATGTTCCAGAGTAACAAAACAATGTTCAAACTAAGCAGTGCTCTTGATTAACCTAGCACAGTGTAGGGTCAGCCTTTACTTATGAATTAGAAATGTGGTGTTTAATATCGCTACAGACAAAAACAGCTTTTTGAAGGTGTAAACATGAATGGGGTTAAAATAATACGCTGCTGTCAGAAGAAAACATCCATATCAATATTGTAACACAATGTTACAATCACCATAATATTTGTTTTTTAAAAAGCATGGATAAATGTAATTAAACCATTTCTACTTTGCAAAATAATATTGTCCATGAAATGTGCTGTTACCACACAACTGAGTGAGCTGTACCTTCTACAGCACAAAGCTGATCACTTTATATTGATCTTTATATGAAAACCATGTCATATGTATGCATATAAAGTCTTTTCATATGCGCATACTACAAATACACTTAGTGGAATGATTTCATTTGACATATAGCCCTTGTAACCTAGTAAAAATGTCCCCATATTCTGATGTCCAGGAAGTTTCCAGCTCACTTCTACCAGTGTCATTTCAATCTCACTACAGTCTAAATGGACAAGCCAAGAATAGATTACAGATCAGAATGATATGTTGATGAGAGCTGAAGTATGCAATTTGATCTTTAGAAAACATTTACAATGTATAGTGTATATGGTGTTATGCATACGTGTCCCTGAAGCTGGCAGAGTGAAGCGCCAGCACGGTCAGAAGGTTTTCCCTCAAGGAGCAGGCATACTGATAAAATGTGTGCCTTCCATGTAGTGAAAGTTTATTTGAATAAAAGTGTTTGCTAAATAAATATAAATACATAGTAGCAGGCATACTTAAACCTTAAAGGTGTACCGTCAGACCGGTGTGACGGGAATGTTGGAAAATGAACGTTCTAAAGAATTTAAATTGCGGAACGGAATCTTATGTTAGAATGTTCAAAAACCCACACCTTTAAGGATTAACAGACACAAATAAAACTGCACTACAGCGATGACTGTGTAACCTCTCATTATAAGACATACAGTAATTGGTCACTAGAAACTGCCCTGGACATCAGTGTTAACAGGCTACTTTGACTTATAATTGAACCTCTAATACAGCTTCTTTTGATAAAATTTAAATGACTTTTGAGTGCATACTACATATACATAAGGCAGGGGGGCATACTATACTACTAAATTAATTAAAACAAATAAATAAGACCGAATACACTTCTGGAAAAACCAAACAGCTGAAATGGGAAATTTGGCGTTTTCATCTGACAGCAACAATATTTTTGACTCTCTCACACACGCAAACATACTCACACACAGTAACAGATCTTTTTTCTTTTAAATATATATATATATATATATATATATATATATATATATATATATATATATACATATATATACACACACACACATATATAAAAAACAAAATGTGAAGGACGTGTGCAGAATCTCTGTGGACTATGCAACTTTATCTCATTATTACTGTTACATTCATCCCCTCCTGTGACTCTTTTGGGCATACAGATCCTCCTGCCATCCCCGCACACCCGCGCTGAGGTATGCCTTCATGTGCGGTTGAGTGTTTGAAAGATTCGGGAGATCTGAAGCATCACCGGCCCCGTCTCTGGGTCATTCATCCACTGCGTGCTGTTCAGTGGATTCTCCAGCATGTCCTCGAAAGCTGACAACAAACAAACATAAAAAAAGCTTACTCAAACGTATATGGTCATATGCATTTCATAAAAAGATAATCAGATTCTCAGCATTAAAACTCACAAATGTAAATGTGATGTTAGCAATTGATAGATTTGTTTATATAGCACACTGAACTGCCTCTATGTAGGAAATGTGCTGTATAACTAGCCTTATCTGACTCAGTCAAAACACTCTAGCTGCAAATAGAATGTAGAACAAGCTAAAACCCAGAATAATAAGAAAAGCTTATCCATTTGTCAGTATTCTAGCATGACACCTTGGTCTGTGCAACAGCAATTAGTCCAGCACTTGTTTTGTTAATCCACAGGGCAAAAGTGTGAGGTGTGAGGGTTTAGGCTATTAAATGGTTCATTCTGTGTCAAATTGGATAAGGTTGTTGCTACACCATCTCAGATTTTGTTCAAATCTTGTCTATATCCAGAATGGGTCCCAAAACCAAGGCCGGTAAAATATTTCTGTTAAAATCTATGTCTTTGTATTATTCAGCCCTTGAAATTACTTTCCTTTCACAGCCTGAAAATCACATTGTCTGGTCAGCAATATTTGGGCATTAATATAATGAAAAGTATTATTCATAGGCAGCCCAAACTTTGTAGGGTGTTCTCAGTATGACTGAACCATTAAAAGTTTGAGTCCCTAGATTTGGAAAACGTGCAAAAATATGGGAAAGTAGCTCAGTATATGGGCATTTACTGTACAATAGTGTACCATAGATACACTGTGTTCCAAATGATTAGGCAAATTGGATTTAAGTGTTATAAACATTTATTTTTTTGTTTTTTTAATTAAACTCATGGATGGTATTGTGTCTCAGGGCTCTTTGGATCATTGAAATCAATCTAGATAATCAGTTTGCCAGGTGAGCCCAATCAAAGGAAAACTACTTAAGAAGGATGTTCCACATTATTAAGCATGCCACAGGTTTCAAGCAATATGGGAAAGAAAAAGGATCTCTCTGCTGCTGAAAAGCGTGAAATTGTGCACTACCTTGGACAAGGTATGAAAACATTTCCCGAAATCTTATGCTAATCATCGTACTGTGAAGAGATTTGTCGCTGATTCAGAGCACAGGAGGGTTTGTGCAGACAAAGGCATAATAAGGAAGGTTTCTGCCAGACAAATTCATAGGATTAAGAGAGCAGCTGCTAAAATGCCATTGCAAAGCAGCAAACAGGTATTTGAAGCCGCTGGAGTCCCGCGAACCTCAAGGTGTAGGATCCTTAAGAAGTTTGCAAATGTGCATAAACCTACTATTCGGCCCACCTTTAAACAATGCTCACAAGCAGAAACGGTTGCAGTGGGCTCAGGAATACATGAAGACTCATTTTCAAACAGTTTTGTTTACGGATGAGTGCCGTGCAACCCTAGATGGTCTACATGGATGGAGTAATGGATGGTTGGTAAATGGCCACCATGTCCCAACAAGGCTGAGACATCAGCAAGAAGGTGGCGGATTCATGTTTTGGGCCAGAATCATGGGGAGAGAGCTGGTAGGCCCCTTTAGGGTCCCTGACGGTGTGAAAATGACCTCAGCAAAGTATGTAGAGTTTCTGACTGACCACTTTCTTTCGTGGTACAAAAAGAAGAACCGTGCCTTCCGTAGCAAAATCATCTTTATGCATGACGATGCACCATCTCATGCTGCAAAGAATACCTCTGGGTCATTGGCTGCTATGGGCATAAAAGGAGAGAAACTCATGGTGTGGCCCCCATCTTCCCCTGACCTCAACCCTATTGAGAACCTTTGGAGCATCATCAAGCAAAAGATCTATGAGGGTGGGAGGCAGTTCACATCCAAGCAGCAGCTCTGGAAGGCTATTCTGACATCCTGCAAAGACATTAAAGCAGAAACTCTCCAAGAAGTCACAAGTGCAATGGATGCAAGAATTGTGAAGGTGATGAAGGTTGTGAAGGTGATAACATAGGACCAATGAAGGGGTCCTATGTTAAAGGGACACCAGGCAACGTTTTCGCGTTAATCATCTTCCTAAGTTGGTATATAGTTAAATTACTCATTACAGGGCGAATGAAGACTCTCTCGCCGGCCCCTACTGCCTGTAGGAAGAATATCCCGCTTGCAAGTTCCTACCCGCCGACCTTCAGTCTCACAAAGTCTCAGACATCGCGATAAGCAGGATCAGTTTACATCCTGCATCCCCAGCACAGAGGCAGGCTAACGAAACACTAGCGATTGTTGCAAACGTGTGTATAATGGCAGAGCCGGCGAAGAAGCAGTGAAAACCCTTGACGGAAGATGCTAAGAAAAGGAAAAGAGCTTCAGACCGAGCAAGGGCTCGCACACGTATCGACACATACAGACGCTACGGGGAGCTTCGTAGAGAAAAAGCATCAGGCTTGCCTGGTGTCCCTTTAACATGTAACTTGGCCTGTTAAGATGTTTTTGATTGAAATAACTTTTGATTTAATTATAACCTCCTAATGCTGCAAATTCAACAAATGACCATTTTTAGTTCTTTACAAACTATAAAATGTCTTGAAACTCTGTTGTGCATAATAATTTGGAACAGTGCATTTTGAGTTTTATATTTTTAAAAAAAATACAGTTCTCATTGGGAGGTTTGTTCAATAAAATTAAAATTATACTCCAACGGTTGATGACTATTTAGGAAAATCTGAGAAAAATGTATAATAATTTATTTATATTGCGTTCCAAAGTAAGTCAAAATCACTGTTTTGTCTCAGGGCCAAGAATGAAAACCCATAGGTATTGATGGTAATTTTGATGCCATAGATGAATAGAGACCCAGTCAGACCAATAGTATGAAAAATCAGGAACAGAGTTTATTTACAATGATGCGCATCAAGGGAGAGACAGCATGACTTCACCTAAAGATCCATCAGCTGCTCTAACTAGACAAGGAAATAGTTAGGGTTTAAGTATCCTTCCAGGCTGATGGGAGATGGCGTTGGTCATCCCATCTCATGTGGACTACACTGAATCAGACTCTGATTAGTGGCAACCTGGCAATTCGGAGCAGATAGCTACTGATGCAGCCATGCAGAACAGTGAAACACTGCAAAGTCATAATATTCCCGCTTATCTCTAAATACATAGTCACACACAGATATACACAAGGACAGTACAGATATCATAGTCATTACATTGAATCATACTTTTAGTATCAAAGTGACCCACTAATGAGAAATGCAGAACATTAAACCACATATTGGAATATTGGACATAATGCAGAACATTAAACCACATATTGGAATATTGGACATAATGTTCTATTCCACTTTCTCTCAGTATACAATGTAACGTTGGGCTTTTCCCAAATCACGGAAGTGACATCGACGTAGCGGTAGCAGCAGAGAGTAGAAGCTATCAGGCAAGTGTTATTAAAATAAAATCCTGGTGTAGGCTACTTACAAACTTTCCAATGCCTCGTTTTATGAGTACAGACCCTTTTTGTGCTACTGTAGAAGTTTGGTAATATTCCGGACATTATTAGTGGGGTAACTTACGAGATACACTTCTGGTTCCAAAAGTGCTAAGCCATTGGGCTGATACATAGACTGATAGTGCGAACTCGACCAATGTTTGACCAACGGAAAAAAGCTTCTGGGGGTGTGTTTGGCTCGCGGTCATTGTGCATATGACACTAGGGTGAAATTCACTCCGAACCATTGCTTTAATATCTTGATGTGCATTTGTTGCAGAGACCTCAAATATTGGCTCAACATTAATAAAGTATTGTATTTGCAGATGATTAGATGAATAATGATTGGTGCCATGTGGATACACAAAGTGAGTTTACAAGACCCTCAATATTACCAGTTGTGCACTTTCTTCCATATCTAGAGCCTTATATAAAACTAATGGGCAGGCTAGGAACAATATAAAGATATTAATGCCAAAACATGGCTTTCAAGATAAGGCATCTTTGAGAGTGTAAAAATTATACAAAATCAAGGGTGAAAAAATGGATGAAAACATAGAGCGGAGAGCAGGAGGTGCAGCCACCATTTTCCTGGATTTTGTCTGATATGACACAGAATGACCCAGATGGAAATCAGTAAATGCACTGCAGACGATGGTAAGGATCATTTCAAAGGTAATACCACACTTTGAAAAGAAGCTGGAAAGCATTGTGCTTACCTAACAAAGTTTTTGGATTCGTTAAGCCAAGCTGGACCACAGGGTTTTCAAGTATGGCTTGAAACAGAGGGCTGTTGGTATCAATTCCCTTGTCCAGGTCCTCTGGCGAAGGCTTCCGGTCCCCAAGCAACCACTCACACTGCACAACACAAGGAATGGTTATGGAATTTAGTGCACGCTTTTGTCTAAAGCGACTAACAGAATATAAACATTACAATAGTTAAAATGAATAGTAAACAGTTTTTAAAAAGTTGTTAAGCCTGCATTACGTAATAATAACAATAATATCAATGCAATATCCAAATATAATGAACATAAACAGACACCATAAATACACAAATCAAAACACTAAAAATGAATCATCAGTCATTATTTTTCAGTCTAATTTGTAGTGATGGGCTATTTACCATAGCCATTAATACAACAGCTGTTGTACAAAGACAGCCCCTGTTCCTTGTCTGAGATCAAATTAATGTAATGGGCAAGTTCTTAGACACCTTTTAAAAAAGGACATGCATGATTTCTTTCTAACAAAAAGCTGTACCAATACCGAGGGGTGTGGGACAAACAGTCTTCTAGTCACATATAACAGTCCACCTACCGCAGCGTCCTGCTGGTTATTATTGACCCGAAGGGCATCGACCACTTCCTTTTCATCAAAGCCCATCTCCATCAGTGCAATGACAGCCTGGAGAGAGCAGGGGTAACACAGACTCCTTAAAGATATGTTATTGTCATGAACTAACTTATTACAAACAACTCAATAAATAAATAAATAAATAAACAAACAAACAAAAACAAGCAAAAAAATTACAATGGGTGGTGCTGATGGGCATTTTACCAGCAAACTAAACAACCATTTTGACAACAGTTTGCAAACTGGGTTGTATATTAGCAACATCCTCCTTCTGCACCACGTGTGCATGGTACAACACAGAACATTCAGTATCTGAGCCTCATTATGGATGAGATTCTGTTTGCACTCTCCAAACAGAATCTCATCCACCTGGTTCCACTCTCTCACCCGTGAGTCTGGTCGGAACTCTCGTTTCCGTCGGATCCTCTTGAAGATCTCGGTGAGCTCGTCTTGTTTGGCCTCCTCTGTGCTGGAAGGCTCAGAGATCCGGGAGAGAGGTCCCGAGGCTGTGGCGCCTGACGCCGAAGCAGCAACAGAAGCAGCAGAAGCAGCAGCAGCAGCAGCAGCAGCGGATGCCCCCGAGGCCTCCTGGTTCACCAGAGGGGCATCAGCAGTGGGGTCATCCACGTGCTCAATTAGCCATTCCATGGCCTGGGTTACTGACATGCTGATAAAAAGAGAGACAGGCTGATGTTACATTATGAGTTCTAAGACTTTGTATAACTTGGTGATGACTTTTCACAATACACTGAGCAACTGTATGACAATAAAGCCCACCATTCATACATCTTAAAACATACAGTAAATATAAATGAGTTAAATTGTACAAACAAAACAAAACTAAATTTAATTTGATTTTCCACTATGCAATTTCAATGTTCATCAAAAATGTTCAGTGCATCAGTCACTTAATAAAGTAAGTCAAATGCATCCCTAAAAAATTATATTTTAACACATCACAAAGTTAACATACCACCTGCTACATTTCAGAAATGACGAAAACACAGGGTTGGTCAAACTATACACTGTCAAAGTCTGTTCAGGCCTCAATTCTGAAAAATAAAGGTTTTTTACAGCCAATCAAATTACACTGTGGGATCAGCCCTGAAGCACTTTGATTCCCATTTACAGAGTCAGGATTGTGCACTTGAACACTTGAGTCTTTTCCAACACACACACACACACACACACACACACACACACACACACACACACACACACACACAGCTATAAAACCATCAGAAGCAGGCACTGTTGCAGTGACACTGTTCATCATGGTCATGAGTTAGGCACAGGGAAGCACTCACTGGTTTAGGCGGAGGGCCTTGACTGCTCTGCTCTCAGGGAAGCCCATTTCAGTGAGCTGTTGCAAGGCTGTCTCATCCACCCGGTCCTCCTCGTCCTCATCCAACATGGCTGCCAAGGGACGACAAGACATATAATCAAGGAAATGTTTACACTGTATGCAGTGATTGATGTATTATGGATGGATCTTGCATTAGAGGTTATCACATGTATTGGACATGCATATTAAACCATGAGGGGAAATCATGCAAAGGTGTCGAAATCCTTTCGAAACAATTTCAATACAATCAAAACTATATACATGCACAAAATTGTACTCTGTTATTTTTTTTCGTAAGTTCAGCTAAGGGTGGAATGCTACTGACCATTGGCCTTCTTGAAAAGCTCAACTGCATCTGGATTCAAAGCAAGGAGTTTCTGTGCCACTTCAATGAGTGATACAAGGATCTTCCTTAGCTCTGTCTGAAACTTTTTGCAATGATTCAACAACAAACAAACAGAGGAACATTTAGTATGACCATGCTCATATGTGCACATACAGTACTCCATAAACTTTACTTGTTTGCATGACCATCACACAATGCATTAATCAAGCACAGTTGCCTACAACAGGGCTTAAATTTCACTGCGGGATTGCGGGTATTGCGCATAATTTGTTCAAGTCCCGCAACTCTAGCCATCATAATGCGAGAAATTCCCGCATACACTTTTACTGCCTGTCTGATGACGTTAATATAGCCTAATCATTAAGTGGCGAGTTGAATTGAACATAGCCTCATGCAGACGCACACACACACGGAGAGAGAGAGAGAGAGAGAGAACCACTTTGCGCTTACGCAAATAGGCTACGCTACCATGGCAAACTTTTACATCTGGAAAGAGCTCCTTGGTAACGATCCTGCTAGCTCAGGTCACGTCAACACTTGATCCCAGAAAGATTGTCTTCGACATGTTAGTTTTTTGAACATTTATTGTATCTAATGACATAGAAAACATAATAATTTGCATACACATACCGCACTATGCACAACTTTTATTCACTAGCGACTATAGCCTAAAACCGTCAGGTTGAAGGGGGCTAATTACTCCATAGAATTACTCTCACGTATTTTCTTAAAGTGACAGGCACTCAATTACACCTACTCATCAGCAATGTGCACTCAATTGGACCTACACACCACATTAAAGATATGCCTAAGTGTTATGGGTTAAACGTCAATATGAGGCATTCAAATTACTAAATATGTTTAGCTACTAGTAATTACTAGTAAAATGCTAAATGCATTATTAAATAAATACACTCTATATGAATTCAAAAATATATGATAGAAACATATCACATAAGCTATCATTTTCAGTGTGTGTTTGTGTGTGTGGAGAGAGTCAAGCAGAATCTAGGATGTCCACTGTTGTGAATGATCCCACTACAGTATATATTACTGATGACGTCAGGGTGGTGGGGGCTCCAAAATCAAACACTTTTTTAAAAAAAGTATCGAAGTATTGAAATCGCAATTCTTGACTTGGTATCAGAATCGACCCCCCCCCCCCAAATTGTGTAAATCCCCCCTACATGAATAACCTAAGGGGGGAATCCCCCCCATTTTGAAAAATGAATTTTAAGCCCTGCTACAAATTCGGTATTGTTACAATATAACTCTCAGCAACCACATACTCACATCCCGAATATTGTGCTGAGTTACTGTGCGGTCTGTGTGTCGAGTAGATAGGTTAGCTGTGGCTTTAAGAATGGCATCTTTGTCTGGGGCCTTACTTTCTTGCTTCTTCTGAGGATGAAAGAGCAGATCACTCAGATGCACATGGTAAGTCAATACAATGTGACCAGAACAAGGAAGGCCATTCAAATGGTTTAAAGAAATTTTTCAGAGTGCACAGTTTAGGTAAAAAACTTGTAAACTTTCAGCATACCTTCTCCTCAGCTGCAATGTCTACCATTTTGGGTGGCGGTGGAGGTGGTCTTTTTTTAATTAACAAAAGCACATCTGGTAAGAACATACAGAAAACATCTTAGGTCTGATGACTGACGAATACGTGCCAATGGTTACATGCATGCACACTGAATATGGATATGGATCATGCCTATTGACTATAGCCTACCTTTTTCTTTAAGGTTCTCATCAGCTACTGTTTTGGTTTCAGAAAGAACCCTTTCTGATGCTGCGTGAATAAGTTTATGGTGTGTGAGAACCTTTGGATCTTCCAGACTTCCATGAACACACTAGGAATAAAAGAAAGAAAATACTTGGGCCCAATTTCACTACCAGGCTGGGTATATAAAAACATTTGAGAATGGGATTTTGGGTGCGTGAGATTTGGACCCGTTCAACCAGTGCATTCAATGGGAAGAGGTATATTATTTCGAGAGTAAATTATAACCTCAAGCTTAACAATACTTCACAACAATGCACTGACATTCGTCTGCTTTCCACGTCATGATATATGAAGCAAGAGTTATAACTAAGTTATTGTGCCAGTTCTAGGGCCCTTCTAACCTATCCACCATGTTATAAATAACACTGCCAACCAGGTTGCTATTAATACTTTAGAAATAACACGGAGCGTTTCAAATAGGCCTACGACCATTACGTCTAAATACAATGTTGACTGACGTGTAACGTTACAAGCATAGGTTACAAGGTTAGCTAGCTACATAGATACCTGTCAATAATATCTCAGTGACGTTGATGCCAACGACACAACATTAACACCAGCCAAATACATAACTTACGTGTTTCAAGCACCTTTCTTTAAGTTTTTCAATAGTGGTATCTTCTGTAACTTCCTCCAGCCATTCCACACCCTCCATGGTGCATATATGAATCTTTAAAACTTTCCCAGCAAAGATCTTTTCCTCTTGTACAAACATAGCTGCCCTGACGTTCGTTTGAGCTAGCTAATGTTAGCGAGCTATCTTAACAGGGTTCGACTGATATGTCAGCTTGTAGCTTGCTAGACTAGCCTGCTAGCGACAGCGGTGAATGTTACTGTCCCACACTGTCTTATTGCTAGGTATCTGCTCGAAAAAATTATGAAACCCAACAGGGACTTGCGTCGATTAAACTAAGACTACTGTCCGATTGCTCATAGTTGGTGCACCGTTGAGTGACTTCATATCAATAACCGTATGCTTCACACTCCCCCAAGGAGGCAGCTGCAGTAGCTAGCCACTATCATCACCACTGTCCCGTGAATATCAGTTTTACGTGACAACAAAGCGTACATCCGCCTCGCAAACATTGTACTTCCTTTCATATTAAAAGTCTCAGAGGCACCTTAGCAGTTTTAGCAGTCATACTTCATGGAGCCCAGGCTATACTCACTTTCTTCACATTTTCCTCCATTTCAGCGTTTTACTGTTGTGAGATACAGTGTACTTAATATACTCAAATATAAATAATATACTCAAATATAAATAATAATGATAAAACATAGCTGAATAAAAAAAGCAGTAGGAAAGTCTACAAGTCTGATTTTCAAAATAGGTTAATGTAATCTGTGGTAGGCTCTTACCATCTGCTCCTATATGCTTAGGCCTAGGCCTAGGCTACTACAAAACATTACATACATGTATTGTTTGCTGAACTTAGACTGGTGGTTCTAATCACAATGTGTAGGCTACATCTCATGAAAATGTAACATAGCATTTTAAAAAGAATAGAACAACAGTCCATGAAAAAAGGGCAACTATAACAAATGTCTATACTGAGACAGGTTAGTTTAATCTATCAACGTAGCATTTTCTAAGAACATTCTGTCGATCCACATGTCTTAGTAGCCTGTACTTTTGTAGGGTTCTTGTCTGTTTGTAGAAACTTCAGAAATCAGTATGTGTATACCCTGAATAAAATTAACATAACATAGCCTAACCTAGATAAACGAACTTATAGTAATCCTCTAAAATGTATTATTATTTATTCATTTTAGAGGATTACTATTTTCTTCAATTTTTTTTTTAATTTAACTCTCTTTTGCACAGATAAGACATGCACTTTCAAATTTCGTTGTAGCCTAGGCCTACATGTACAATGACAATAAAGATATTCTATACTCTATTCTATATGATTCTTCATATATGTGCAAGTTGTGAATTTGAACATTTAAGCCTGTTTAAAGAGATTAATGAGATCAAATGACTTTTATTTTAAAACAACCTCGACGTGAAAGTAATGTTGACTGCTGCTCATACACCGAGGTTTGTTTTTGTCAGAGGCCAGTGAAATTTGAACCGTGAACGAATAAATTGAAGAAGACTGCTATCTTGATAGCAGTCTTCGCCTACAAAATTTGAATTGATTTATGTGGGGTTACGATATGGAGAGGAAATGGCAGCGCAAACATATATGCGAATTCCCTCTGTGCCCATTGACAGACTGTAAAGTCTAATAATAATAAAAAAAGAAATAAAAATAGGCATAGGCTGTAGATAACAACTGGCCTTGCTTGAAAATAGACTATAATGTACATGTGTTAGGTGAATTAAATTACTATTAATGAAATATTTACAACCCGTGGTTGAAGCTGCTCTGTCTCACCACTTGAGGGAGCAATAACTTAAAATCAGAGCTCTGGTCCAAATAGTTATTTTTTTCTGTACGTTCCACCCTAGGATATGAGAGCAACCATGAGGTGCCTCTCACCTTGTACATGATATAATAATAATAATAATAATAATAATAATAATATGAAATATAATATATAACATTCACTCTCTCGCTTTGTCTCTCACTAAAGGTAAGGCTAGCTAGGCTTTATGGTGAGGGAAGGAAATCTAAACTGAAAAGTCTCACCAGTTTGAATCAATTAGCAATTCGTTTTAAGCTGAGCTGAAAACAGGCTAATCTTTTGATACAATGGCACAGTGATCTCCACGTCTTCCTACATTTTTTTTTCTCTCTAACACACACAAACAAACACACACATACACTGCTGGCAATGCACTCCATAGAATTAACAGTTAGTGCTACTGCCAATAAGGGTCAGGTGCCTGGTAGCAATTGGCTTAGGCATTACATTATCTCTACAATGTGGTCAGTAAAAATGCCAGATTCATTTATTATCCCCATCTATGTATGAGAAATTTTGCAAGGCTTGGTTTTTGATGCAGTTGATGTAATTGGGATATCACTTGGCATAAGCCATTAGTGTGGATTTTCAGTGATGTTGAAATCTCAAAAGGTCTTTTTTGGCATCAGACTGTCCAAAACAATGTTACTATCTAAGAGCTCAGGACTATGACTCATATAGGCTAGCCTACTCATGACATGATTGGTTGATTTTAAATTTAGACAAAGATTAGTGCAGTTAGCCCTAAATCAATTAGTCCAAATGTGTCACATTTTGAATAATTGGGATCAAATTGAGAAATCATTCCACCATTCTCAAAAGATGAACTCTATTATTTGAAGGTACTAATACAGAATGAGTTGCATATACAACTCTATTATATAACAGTTCTAATATATACAGTAGGTATAATATACACATGAACACAAACAAATATCAGATACCAAACAGTGAAATTTATTGTTGAAAGGAACAATTTTACAGAATTGACAAAATACATTTAATGTAAACTACAATTTTGCAGATAGAGAACTTTTATATATTTCACGAAGCCATTTTATTCAGTTGATCGTTATTAATTTCATACACTGTCCAACACAGACAGACTAAGCAGAGGTCAATAAATATTGCTTAACACATAGTCAATATTTGTTAATAATGTTCTGGCCTGTAAAATACTTCCTGGATTACTCTGAATATATTTATATTTGTCTATACCTCAGTAAAACTGAGAAAAAAATATATTATTTGTGTGTACTGTTGCATGTTTTGAACTTGGGTAACTTGAAATTGTCGTACTTTGCATGACGCGCTGAAGACTTTAGATTTCTGAAACATGATCAAGCTCACATGATAAGCACACGCAAAGTCCTTTTTATTCAGATAGAGGCTCCAACTCAAAATACATGGGAAGAGAGAAGGGTTCAGTCTCAAACCCCTCCACATCCGGAGAACATCAACCACATGGTTGTATCGCAGCAACTGGAATGGAAGATTATCATTATTCAAAACATCTCCCACAATACAACAAATAATAACAGGTATCTGATAATAACAGCAAAAAACAGTAGTGATGTATATTTCAACATTTTTTAATATGAATAAATTGGCAAACATGCACTTTTAAGACATCTGAACAATGAAAGAAAAAAAACATCATCCCTGTGATTGTTCTGTTGGAAATTAAAACAAAGGTATAGAAAAAAACTCTGTCTAAATACTGTACTGATGAAATAAATGAAATAAAAAAACTATAAAATGTCCTCATGATAAAACGTATTTAACAAGTTTATACAATTATATAGAAAATATTTTAAAAGAACAAAGACTGAAAAACAACTGATGGAAAAGAAAGTAAGTCAAAAATTAAGACCAATAAATACCCAGTGTGCACACCAGAAACCGAGAAATGCAGACCAACCGGAAGGATACAAACCAAATCTACAGGACAAAAGCCACGCCGCTCTCAGTAACCCAGTGATAGGACAACAAAATAAAAAAAAATCTTTAAGCAGACAAACAAGAAACAAGTATAAATAAAAATGAGGCATTAATAAATAAAAAATGGGGGAGGGGAAAAAACTTTCTGTTAGTATCAAAGAATAAAAAAAGGTTACTTAAAGTGGTCATTTGGAATGTGCCCGATCTGCGACTGCATGCTAGTGGGGGGACTGGAGATGCCCTCGGACCAGTCAGACATGTTTGAGTGTGGGGAGGAGCTGGACCATTGGTCTGGGGAGCCGGGGGACGGGGTGAGGAAGGGGTGGTCCGGCACCTGGAGCTGGTGGTTGGGCGTGTTGCCCTCCATGGTGGCCGAGTAGCTGTGCTGCGAGGGCGGAGTGAGGAACTGGGTGCTGGCCAGGCCGGGCCCGAGCTGGGCGGACATGATCTGAGTCTCCTGGGGCAGGATAGTGTGGATGGGGAGCGAGCCGTTGCCGCCCGTGCCTTGCTGGATGACGTCGGGGCCGCCCATGTCTGCCGAGATGAAGCCCGGGCTCACGCTGCTGGGCGGATTTGAGTTCTGCTGCTGCTGTTGGAGCTGCTGGAGCTGCATTTGTTGCATCGACTGCCCCTGCATCAGGTGAGTCTGGTTGCCCAGGTGGCTGCTGGGCATGGCCGGGAAGCCCATCATCTGCGAGAGTGCGGACGAGGACAGCCCGTTGTGCATCAGGCCGTGTGACACCGAGCCATTGCCCTGGTGACCCATGCCGCCTTGTTGGCCGCGGTTGCCGCCGAGGGTGTTGAACTGTTGCTGGCTGGCCCATGCCGCCGTGCATCCGGGACAGCCAGTCGCACTGGCCATTCCCAGCACTGGCCATAGGCAGGTGGGTGAGGCGTGGGGGGAGCGGGTCAAACTGCTTGTTAGCCATGCCCAGGTGGTTGACGCTGGCCAGGTGGGCCTCGGGCGGCAGGGCCTGCAGGTGGCCCAGTGCCATGGACGTAGGTGAGTGATGGAAGGGCGAGGTCATGAGCGGCGGTGATGACACGTCCGAGATGTAGCCGTGCGGCGACTCCAGCGAGTCGACGGGCGAGAGCACAGCCGAGCTGTCCAGCAGACCGCCTCCGCCGCGGCCGCCCTCCTGGGGCTTCTTCTTCTTGTTCTTCATGTCCTTCCACCGTCCTTGCAGGCCAGGCCCTTGGCGGAGCCGCTGCCGGGCTTGCGGGCCTTCTTGTTCTGGACGGCCGGCTTCATGCTGTTCAGGTAGCCGTTGGGCGAGCAGAGCGGAGGCGACAGGCTGTTGGTCAGTGGGGCGCTGTGCACAGGCGGGCTGCGCACCAGGTTGTACTCGTCCAGCAGGCGCACGATGTCGTGGTGCATGCGCTCCTGGGCGATGTCTCGTGGCAGGCGGTCCATGTGGTCCGTGATCTCGCGGTTGGCAAAGTGCTCCAGCAGGACCTTTGCCGTCTCGTAGCTGCCCTCACGGGCTGCCAGGAATAAGGGTGTCTCCTCCTGAGATGTGAGAAAAAAAAACATTCAGAATCTGGCAGAAGAATACATTTTTCAAGATAATCATAACATATTCAGAATTCCTTATATTTCATCTTAATCAACATGCAACGAAATGAAAAAGGTTCTTTATACTGTTTGTTTATTTAATTCAGTTTAAGTGAATTCAGGTGAATGTCTCTTTAAAGATGACATTATGGTGTTTATTTTACCCACACTTTAAAGAGTGGTTTACTGTCAGAAAAAAAGGCTAACCTTATTGTTCTGCATGTCCTTGTTCGCTCCATTTTTCAGCAGAACCATGGCTGCGTCCATGTTGTTCACAGCTGCTGCCCAGTGAAGAGCGGATTTACCTGCAGTGCACACACATTGAAAAAAAGAAAAATTAAAAAGGTGACTCAAAGTCCATTGTGCAATTTGCTTTCAACATTCTTTATTGTGGTTACTGGTGTACCTTGAAAAATGGCCATAATTGAAAAAAAAAAAATGCAAAAAATATTCAAAGGAATATAGAATTCAGACATATTACTTCTAAGAATATCAATGTTTAGTCCTCTAAGCAGCTTACATGTCACATCATTGTATTTTCAAAAATGTCCCATATTAATATAGTGAATGAAGAAGTGACAGCACAGAGCAAGCAATTCTGACTTACCAAAGTCATCAACAGCATTGACATCAGCGTGGCAGTTGATCAGCTCCTCCACCATCCCCTCAACTGCCAGTCGAGCAGCCAGGATCAGAGGGGTCGTGCCGTCATGCATACGGGCGTCCAAGTCCGTGGCACGATTCCGAATCAAAATCTTTGGAGCGAAATGGTATGCCTCAGTTCAGTTAATGGATTTCAAAGACATGGTAACAGTTGAGATTAGACCTGAGATTAAATTGTTTTAAATATAAGATAAAATATTGTATCAGTGCTTGTGCTGGCCGACGCTGACACGCTAACATGTTTGTAGAACTTTAATAAACAAAACCAAAAATCCATTGACCATTTTGAGGTTCGGTAACCTTGCTATACAATAATAAAAAAAAACACAAAAATTCCACAGTCTGGGTGATTTTTTTTCTGGATTTTGTTGTTTTCTTTATCTGTTCTGCTAAAAATAAATAAATAAAATACTCTTTTGACAATGTGGATCTTTTTGTTTTGCCTGAGAAAAAAAAAACTTGAAGTTGTTGTCGGTGGCCACAGGGACCATGTGAGCCGTTCAACGGTCATCAGCAGGCTGAGGCTCCTCACCTGGAAGACTCCCTGAGCGTCAGCAGCCACGGCGGCGTGGAGGGGCGTGCGGCCCATGTTGTCCTGGATGTTGGCGTCAGCACTGGCCTCCAGGAGGCGCTTGGCGGCGTCGGAGCGGGCGTAGCGGGCAGCGAGGTGCAATGCCGTCTCGCCCGTGCGGTCCGTCTGGTTGTGCAGGTTGGCGCCCTGGTAGATGAAGTCGTTGATGACGTTGGCCGAAGTGTCCTCTTCCTCCTCGCTGTTGCCCGTTTCCAGACCACCTCCGCTGCAGGACGCGATCATCAGAGGAGTGAAGCCATCTGCGGGGGCGAGGAAACGGAGAGAGGGGGAGAAAGAGAGAGGGAGAGAGAAAGATAAATGAATCAACAAATTAACCATAACATGAGTGTGTGAGGAGAGCAGAGACCGGCCCAAGGACAATTTGAAGTAATGATCCACTACAAAGCAACAAACACGGAAGACCATTTGAAAGAAAATGGGTCAAAACTGAATTCTGAGCGGCATGCAAGGGTTTATCAGCATAAATCTTTTGTATTGGATTCAGATAGGCACATGGAGTTTACGGTGCTCACAAAACTAAGCTCCTGGGCTGGCTGCGGCAGCAATTCAGCTGCAAGGCTTCACAGATTTTTCTTCTTCACAAAACAGTAGTTTGTAGCATATCCCTCTTGGTCAGACCCAAGCATTAAAACTTCAAAATAACTTTTTGAAAGGCATTTTATACCACTATTATTAGACACATTTAAATCAATACTGAATGATTTTTATTTTGATATTTCTTTCTTTTAAAGGTATCCAAAACCCACATAAAATCTCTGTTTTTAATCGAGGGTTATTTCCCTGAAAAAGAGAGAAAGATTCCCAATAGGTGTCAGCTCAGTCAGCTGCTTTGAAGTGGATCCCCTTTCCCCCAGGAACTGGGGCTTAAACATAGAGCTCAGGGTAACACACACACACACACAAGCATGAGCACACGTGCACACACACACACACACACACACACACACACACACACCCCTCATCCATATGATCAGAGCAGACCAAATGATGTGTAAACAGCAGAACACTGTCAGACTGTCAGAATCTACAAACCTAAACAGCAATGTTAACACTCTGGTTCTTTGACAATCTGATAAAATGATTACTTAACTTTATACAGCATTGAAAAACAATACAAAATGGCCAATAATAATAATAATAATAATAATAATAATAATTAACAACAACAACTCATTAAATTAATTATTATGTAATTAAATCAATTATCAAATAATATCATGGGCAATGCAATTTAAGCAAAATAAAAAAATGATAAATCTGAAATATTGTGAAATATAGTGCTTCTGATTTGTCGACACATCTCCAGATGACCCAGAGATCTGCATTGATGAAAAGGCCATAAAAAGGGTCCCATACCTGGTCCACGGACATTCACATCCATGCAGTCATTCTCGATTTCGCCTTGTGGAGGTGTGGGGGCAATGGAAGGGATGCGGAGGTCGGCAGCATCCAGGTGCTGTTGGGTCCACTGCCGGTGGTCTGTATGGTCATCGAGGTCCAGCATCGCCTGCTCCTCAAACTGAAGAGCCTAACGATTAGCACATCCCTACACATACTCACTGGAACACAGCTAATTGTTAAAAGAGTGGAAGAAAAGTCTAGAAAAGTCCTCACCCTAAAGCGTTTGTGTTCTGATGGTTCCTCGTCTCCCCATTCGTTCTGGTTGTCATCCATTAAGGAGATGTCCGACAGGTTCTTCAATGGCCTGGAGAGACACAGCCATGATGAGTGCTCTGCAATATGACTTGCAGACCCCTACACTAGAGAGAGCCATGCAGAGGTACTGCTGCAACTGCTGTCCCACTCTCTCCCTTATAGGCACGGTCCTTAACCACAGCCCAAACCTCTGCTGCTGACTGAACCCCCACCCTCTTCTCCACAGCTTTAACGAGTCAATTAATTCTGCAGTGATCGTGACCCGCTGTATCAGTGCAGCAGATGATCAAAGTCCCCTTCCTCCACCCCAGTTTAACCAAACCCCCCTCCACCCCCATTCAACAACTCCCACCCCCAACAGCCCCCACCCAAAACACTCTCCACCCCCACACACACACATATACACACACACCAACTCCTGAAATGGAGGGAAAACGCCCGCAAAGGACGGCACACGTGTGGACTCTTACTTGAGGCCGACGGAGTCCTCGCCGACCGGCTCGCGGCGCTTCTTCTTGTTGGACTCGCTGGCCTTGAAGCCCTCGGGGAACCAGAGCTGGCCCTGCTCGCGGCGCCGCTTGCGGGACGCCACCATGCCCACACCGACGAAGGCCAGCATGATGAGGCCGGCCAGCACCACGTAGATGGGGTAGAGCTCGTTGGGCGGTGGCTGGGTGTTCTCGCCTGCGGACAGAGAGAGATGGGATGGAGCGTGAGTCGTCGAATCAGCAAAGAGGAGCGGGCGAACTGGCCAGTCGTTCGGGGCGGGCGCGGGACCGTCCCGGCTCCTCGCCATGGCGCGCGGGCGGACGGCAGCGGAAAAATATCCCGTTCGAGTGCGAGCGGGGAGAGGCCAACCAAGAGGGGAGCGTGCATTAAAAATCGGGGCCGTTTCATTGGGTAATAATCAGAATTGCTAACCACTCCTGATCATAAAAGAGCTAGAAGAAGGAGAAGGAGAAGCAGGAGAGGCGGAGAGAGAGAGGAGGGGGGAAAAAAACGAGAGAACAGAACACCTCCTCTTCTCTTTCAGCCCAGGGTGCCAAGAGACAACTTTACCAGTCCTTCTTTAAGGGAGGAAAAAAATTAGGGATTAATGAACTTCAAATTACTGCGCACGCTTTAAGCTGTAAAGACGAAGGATTTATTAGGATTTTCAAGATAACAAAGACTCCCAACTTCTAGCACACTCCCGATCAATTCCCCCCCACCCCACCCTTTCTTTCCACTAACGATTTTGAAATGATAAACTCTCCCCACCTAAACCCTTGGAGATGCTCTAAGTCCTGGTATTACACTCAACGAGGTGAAGGTTGCAGCAGCCCTTCATTGCACGAGGAAGTGTGTGTCTGTGTGTGTTAGTGTGTGTCTGTGAGTATGTGTGTGTTAGTGTGTGTGTGTGTGTGTGTGTGTGTGTGTGTGTGTGTGTGTGTGTGTGTGTGTGTGTGTGTGTGTAATGTGTATGTGCGTGTGTGTAGTGTGTATGTGTGAGAGAGAGATAGAGATGGAGAGAGAGGGGGAGAGGGAAAGAGAGAGGGAGAGAGAGAGACAGACGGAGGCATAGACTGACAGAAGAAGATTACCATATCTATGTGCTCATATGTTAAAATGTAGAGGTGTTTTGGCAATATGGTCAGATGAGTTTATTTGGTGGAATTCACCATTTTGGAGACAAAAATCAGGATCTAGCACTTCTTGTGCTCCAATGGGATGTTTACGAAAAAAATTAAGAAAAAAAAAAGAAAAAAAAGGGGGGGAAGGAAAAAAGTCCAACAGGGATGCGTAGAGCAGGGTTTGAGCGTTTGAAATATAAATATGTGATCCACAAAGTGGTGTGGTTACTTACTGGCCACAGCCTCGATGACGTAGGGCATGTCCAGGTTGCCACTGGAGGCGAGGGCTCCTAGGAAAGCCGCCACATCAGTGGCACTCTGGAAGCACTCGGTAGACTGCTGGAAGCACTGCCGGTTGTCAATCTCCAGGTACACCACCGACCTACAGAAGAGAGTGGGATTATTTATTTGTTAGTTTGTTTATTGTTTTTTTGCTTACGTGTTAATCAACCCTTGTTTATTATCACCGCATTGGGCTTATTCCTTAATATGGCCATTATATATCAATGCTTAGCTATGACACACACACACACACACACACACACACGCGCACCCTTTGATCTGCATCTGATCCAGCTCTCGCCGCCGCCGCAGGTTGACCACGCGGTGCATGCCGTCCGTCAGCGTGGCCATGACGCTGGCGCGCGCGTCGGCCCAGCCGTCAGCCACTGAGCGCTTCTTGACGGCGTGCTTCTTGAGCTCCTGCTCGTTGCCGTAGTATGGGTAGATCATGAGCTCGCCCTTGGCGTCGCGGCGGAACACCACGTTGGTGTGAAGCACGCGGCTCAGCTCGCGCAGGAAGCCCGAGAAGTTGCTGCGCAGCTGATCCGGGTGGATGCGCACCACCAGCACCAGGCGCCCCACCGCCAGCTTCTCCGGGACGTTGTTGGCACAGTCCAGACCATCCCACTCACACTCGGCGTTATTGCACCCCTGATCGCAGTGCCCATCGGCATAGTGGTCCTTACAGTATTGGTCGTAAAGCGGGCTGAAAAACAACAATACAAATAAATCAGCATCTCAGTGGGTCCTGTGACCCTTTCATATCTGAAAACACTACAGGCTGTCATATTGTGATGAGGATAATATCCAGTCAAGGGCAATTTTGCATGTATCCTTATGGACCAATCCTTACAGATCCATTATGGTTACATCAAATATAAAAACACTCATACAGTAATTTCCTGTGTATTAGTCGTATTGTGTATAAGCCGCAGGACAGTGTTTTATTTTTAAGTTAAAAGAAACAAAACCTCATAGCTGAAGAAAATGTGCAAAATCAATGTATAAGCCGCGGCTAACAGTTGGGAAATTATAGTAGACATTTCTACTCCTTTTAAAATCCGGTACGGGTTAAGATGACACTCACTTGCACTGGCCCTCCAGGTGCTGGCAGTCGAAGCCGTCATAGAGGCAGCCGGCGTTGTCACACTGCTCGTCGCACTTGCCGTCGTTGAAGTAGCGCCAGCACTGCAGTGCCGCCGAGCAGTTCTTCCACGGATCGTCGAAGTTGAGCGAGCAGTCGCCGCCGTCCCAGTCGCACGCGTAGTTGTTACACTTGCTGTCGCAAACGCTGTCGCCCGAGCGGCCGTTGCAGTCGTCGATCTCGCAGCTGGCCTCCACCTCGGGCGCCGGCGTGACGTCGCGGCCCGGTAAGCCGCCCCGGAAGCCGTAGTCCAGCACGTGGCAGAGCAGGCCGTTGAAGTGGACCGGGCAGATGCAGTGGTAGTAGGGCTCCTCACTGGTGTACTGACACGTGCCGCTGTTGTAGCACGGGTTGCTTTGGCACGGACTGTCGGCCGGGTACTGGCACTCGGGCCCGGTGAAGGCGGCCGGACACAGGCAGCGCGGACTCTTGTGGCCGGAGATGCAGGAGCCGCCGTTGCGGCAGTGCAGGGTGCCACACGAGTGAGCATCACCCTCACAGGTGGAGCCAGTGAATCCCTAAAGATGAACATGGAGTTGAGTAACCTCATTACTGACAGCTAACCGTACGGATAAAAGAGAGGTTCCTTCTGAGCATAAATGCCATGTACAGTAGACACAAGTAGATACACAAAATGACAATACCTTATAAACCTTATAGATATGCTTATCTAAGCATGTTTAGAAATTCTGTTCATTCTATTTGTATATGCATTTCATTTTGTGCATTTCATTTTGAGGAGTGACGGGCTCACTCACCGGTGGACACCTGCAGATGAATCCATGGGCCGTGTTGCTGGCCACTGCACAGGTACCTCCGTTACGACAGGGCTTACTCTTACAGCCATCAAACACCTGCTCACAACGCTTGCCTACAGGGGAAATGAAGGAACTTTAATGTCGCGTTCCAATGACAAACCAAAGCAAATATCTCTTCAAAGGCCCAAGTGCCCTGCTATGTTTTTACTTGAATTCTGCCAGTGAGCGAGCTAAAGGGACTCAGCTGCTTTACTTTCTAATTCCTATACTGTGCTAATCAGCTAACCCAGCTTAGGGGCCAAGGACACTGCGCGAGGGTGGACGGTACCTGTGTATCCAGTGCGGCACTCGCAGCGGTAGTTGTTGGTGAGCTGGACGCAGTTGTGTGTGCCGCGCGGGTCGCAGGGGTTGGACAGGCACTCGTTGACGTCGCCCTCGCAGCGCTCACCCACATAGCCAGCGGGGCAGATGCAGTGGTAGCCGCCCACGCCGTCCACACACTCGCCGCCGTTGAAACACTTGGGCTCCTTAGTGACCGGGTCAGTGGACGGGTTGCAGTCGTCCACATTGATCTCACAGTGGATACCTGAATGTGACAAGGTTTGGCATTTCACCGTTAATAAAAAACATGTATCTTCCCACTGTGTAGCAAAGAGCTGATACTGAGTAACAACACTGAAATATAAAGTCATAATACTGAATAAAAATGACACAAAAAAGAATAACAGGGCTGATATCTGATGACTAACAGAGAACTATTCTGTTTAGAACGGCGCCAATTAGCGTTGATTTTCAGATGTTAGGGTAATTAGCGAGATCTCTTAATGCGCGTCAGACAGTTCAGCAACCCCTCCACCCTCAGTGTGTGTGTGTATGTGTGTGTTGGGGAGGGATGCAGGGCAGATTTCCTGCCTGCTGGATGCACTTAATCCCTCATTAATGCAGAAGAGGAGAGGCAGGAGGGGGTCGGGAAGATGAAACACTTGGGGAGGTGTGAGGAGGTGGAGTGGCATCCTGACCTTGGGTTCCCCGGGGACACGAGCATTTGTAGGTATTGATCAGGTCGATGCAGGTGCCTCTGTTCTGGCAGGGCTGCGAGAGGCACTCATTGATCTCGTTGGAGCAGTTTGTCCCGTGATAGCCAGGAACACACTGAGACAGAGAAGAGGATAGGGAGAGAGAGAGAGAGAGAGAGAGAGAGAGAGAGAGGGAGGGAAAGTGTAGATAAAGGGTATGAGAGACAAATCAATGCCTAGCATGAAGACAGTGTTATTTTTGATTACCTAGCTCACCCCCCGTCTTTTTTGACTGGTCAGCAAACATTTCCTACACCCAACCAACCATTCATACATCAGCTTAAAACAGCTGGTAGCCATGTTTGAAGCGTCCAGTCCACTTAGCAACTGTGGTCTTCTAAAGAAACTCATCAGCAGGCAGAAATTCCTCACAGGGAGTTTCCTGATCGGTTAATACAACTTGCTACTTGTTTTAGCTGCTACTGACAGATCTCCACAGAACTATCTAAATAAAAAAAACAGCCATCATGAACAGACTTACATTTAGTTTTTTCTAAAGTCGTTAAAGATAATTATCTAGTTTCAACATTTAAACAGCCCACACCTGAATTGACAGTCTCTAAACTACTGTAGCAAAGTACTGTAAAAAAAGTACTGTAAAAAATAATCTACTAACAGCCATAAAACAATCCCACTCAGACTCACCTCGCAGGTGTATCCTCCCAGGTAGTCAGTGCAGGTGGCTCCGTTCTGGCAGGGGTTGGGCACACACTCGTCCACCTGCTCCTCACAGTAGCTGCCCGTGTAGCCCGCCTGGCAGCGGCAGAAGTGCGTGTTGCCAGCGTCCAGGCACTGACCAGAGTTACGGCACAGGTGGGTCACCTCCACACCTGCAGCAAGCCAGGGAAAAGACGGACGTCAGGTCTCATGAAACCACTCACAGATCACACAGTCTCTATACTATAGCTATACTGTCCAAAAATCATTCTAGCAATATATACAGCACAATAAATAAATAGTTTAAAAATATTAAAATTGGTAAAATGGTAGTTTAAGTAAATATGGTGGAGCTTACCTTGCTGTTTGGCGGCCACTTCACAGGACACACTGGGCACATCACAGTAGAGCCCTGTCCAGCCACTCTGGCACTCACAGCTGTAGGTGGTGCCAGTCTGCCAGCACTTGCCCCCGTTCTTGCATGGAGAGGAGTCGCACCACCGCACCAGGTTCTAAGAGAGGTAAAAACAATTGTGTCTTATACATACTTCTTCTTGTGTATGGTTCATGTGTTGTGAAAACATCAAACAACAATAAGGGGTGGACTTTGTACAAACAACTGATTGTGGATTTAAGTGCATAATAACTATGGGATTAAAGGTGAAACGTCTGTGACAAAGTCAATGCCTCTGAACAACCACAGAACCTATACTGCTTGAGACTGATGGTCTGGGAATTGGAGGTTGTGGAGAAGGGTATCTTTACCTGACAGTTGAGTCCAGTATAGCCTTGAGGACAGGTACACTTGTAGGTGCCAAAGCTGTCCTGGCATGTGCCCCCATTCAGACATGGCTTGGAGTCGCACTCATTGATGTCGTGCTGGCAGTAGCTGCCAGTGAAGCCGGGTGGACATAGGCAGGTGAAGGTGTTGATGCCATCCACGCAGGTGCCCCCATTAAAACAGGAACTAGAATAAAAAAAAAAAACATAAATAGGTGCAAATTAACTAATGTGTTCTATTCTAGTTCAGGCGCATATTGCCATACAATAAACAATTGCTTCTATGATTAAATGATCGTACCATGAATGTCCTGAAGTATCCAGAGTCTATGGCTAATATTTACTGTGCCTATAGTTGTAGTTTAGAAATGAACCAAAGGGGGCGCCAGTGGACCAGGAAAAAAATTAACAAGCCTATTGTGACTGTTCCGTAGCACATGGGATAGCTTTTCTTGTCGAGCCCAGAATAGGTGGAAAGTCAGGTTCAGACAGGAAAGGGCGCTGGTTAGGCCTTCTGGGCCAGTCCAGCTGTGATTTCACAGATCACTCGGCAGCTAGTGTGTGGCGGTGGACTTCCCCCTCCCCTGGACCCGGCGCTTCCTAGCCTGCCTTGTGGCAGCGGCTGCTGTGGCCAAGCCATCACCACGGGGGTGGGGTGGGGTTAGGGGGTGGTTGGACTCATCCTGCCTAACCTTTTGACGCCTGTAGAGTGCGCTCACCTCTCTGTGCAGTCGGGCGTGTTGTTCTCACAGTGGATTCCGCTGAAGCCCGGTGGGCACGTGCACGTGTAGCTGTCAACGAAGTCGGTGCAGTTGGCGCCGTTCTTGCACGGGTTGCTCTCGCACTCGTTGATGTCCTCCTCGCAGCGCGTGCCACGGAAGCCCGGCTGGCACGAGCAGACGAAGCTGTTCACGCCGTCTTTGCAGATGCCGCCGTTGTTGCACGGGTCTGGTGGGGGAGAGACAAAGAGCATAGAGCGGTTAGGAGGCTTTAATCCAACAATATGAGGATCGGGAGAACAGTGGAGACTGATGGGAGATGGAGTTCTGGGGCTTACTGGGCTTGCAGTCGTCAATGTCGGTCTCACAGTTGCGTGCGGTGAACCCGGATTTGCAGCTGCACTGGTAGCTTCCAATAGTGTTTTGGCAGGAGGCTCCGTTCTTACAGGGATTCTTCACACATTCATTTATGTCGATCTCACAGGTCTGACCTAAAATCAACAGTGATGGGGGTTTAGCATTCATTCAAGATAAATGACACATATTCATAAAGAGTCATACTGTACTGTGCTTTATGTTTTAACCCTTAAAGGAGTACCGTCACACCGGTGTGACGGGAATGTTGGGAAATGAACATTCTAAAGAATATCTGGGTTCATTGAATTCAACATAGAATTTTAGAACCTTCAATTGTTGCGGAACTTAGAATGTTCAAAAACCTACACCTTTAAGGGTTAAGAGTTCTATCATGTGAAAGCATCTCAGAAATGTGAAGTGTGCGGTGCTCTGGTGTGTCCCCCACACACCTTGCCAGCCTTTGGGACAGACACAGGAGAAGCTCTCGTAGTCCTCCGACTCGCGGCACTCGCCCCCGTTCTTGCAGGGCTTGGGCGCGCAGGGCTCCAGCAAGGTCTCACAATTCTCCCCTGGGAAGGAGAGGACAAGGACAGTGATTACGCATCCGCAGGCACATACACAGGCATCCCACACAGACCGGAATAATAATAATAATAACAACAACAACAAGCGGCTGTTCCACTCGCTGGATGCAAACTGTGTTTAATTAGGGCCGGCTGTCTTCTTTTTTAGACTTTACTGATTAATGACTGACTGATAACTGATATATTTTGAGAAGGAGAGCAAGCAGTTTGCCTCTTCCCAGACATTTCCCTATCTGTTTCCATGACATCCAGGCTCAGGGCAGGAAGCAGGGCTGAACTTCCTGCCATTGTGCAGTCATTTGCTTTTCTGTGAGAATGGAAGTGGGGAAACAGGAAATGTGTCAGGGTTACTGTTCCCACCCCATACCAGGCGAGAACGCTGTTATTACAACAGGGCCGAGCGTGTGGATTTTTCCAGAAGGATCGGTTCGGAGAGGACAGATTTTCGGCATCTCGGGCCAGAGGGGCTGCTCATCACTATCTGTTTTCTCAAATAATACAACCCAGGGGGAGCGCTGGGCTTTTGGAGGGCTTTCAGGACAGAGTTTTCCTACGCTGCTATCAGAAACACTCCTCTCTGAGGGAGAGTGTGGGCGGTAGGAAGGGGGTGCAAGATCAACAGATGACCAGCTCTCTCTGTGAAGGAGGAAGCCTTGCTGCTTAACCTCATCAACAACTTGGGCTTTCTAGAGACAAGTTTTTCCCCTCTCTGTCAACATGGCCAAAGTCGAGGGGACATACTGAGAACATGCCAAAAACCACCACAAGTAAACTTCAAAGCTCAAAACACATACATGGGAGCAGATGAACTAGGGCTCAACAACATTTACATGAATGATCGAAACAAAACAAACCATCCACAACAAAAGAAAAGCCCGTTTTCATACCAGTGTAAGGCAGTATGCAGTTGCATTTGTAGCCCGCGACATCATCGATACAGTTGCCTTGGTTGAGGCATGGGTTGGAGGCACACTCGTTAATGTTAGTTTGGCAGTTAGGACCTACAGAGCAGAGGTTAAAACACAAAAAAACACAAATGGTCAGGTTAGGGCCGGGGTCAGGGGTCAAGGGGGTATGGTCACAATGCTGGGCACGAGCATGGAGGCCTTGGAGGCGCCACTGACCGCTGAAGCCAGCCCGGCACGTGCAGTAGTAGCCACTGGTCATGTCGCGGCAGCTGCCTCCGTTCATGCAGGGGTTGGAGTCGCACTCATTGTTGTTGATGTCACAGTTTTGGCCACTCCAGCCGTTGTCACAGATACAGTTGTAGCTGCAGACAAACAAAATACAAAATTGAGGTCATCTTCAACATCAACTGGGGCAGCATGTGGTGTTTAGCCAAACTGAGTATAACAAAGACCTAAATAGTCTGGAAATTTGAAATGACCCCAACATACCCGTTGACCTGATCTTGACAGTGGCCATGGATGCAGGGGTTGCTAAGGCACTCGTTGATCTGGGAGCGACAGGTAGGGTCCTGGAAGCCTTCACGACACTGGCAGGTGAAGCCGTTGATGCCATCCACACAGGTGCCCCCGTTATGGCACGGGTTACTCTGACACTCATCAATGTTGATGTTGCACATGGTTCCTGCAATGCAAGTTCAAACAAAAACATTGGCTCTGCTCTGTGCTGCAGTTTATTTTGATTCTTGCAGACCTTTGTAGGTGTCTATTATGTTAAAGACTCAGTGCATACTAAACAACAAAGCCTCTTAAAAGGGGCCAATTTCTATTCATGCTGCTATGGCTGCACTTGTACAGTATTTAGGGTGTAGGATTCCTTTTGACTTTCCACTTGCTGCAACAGACACCATTCAACTGCAGACACTGTTCACACGCAGTCTTTTCAGTGCTGGCCAACTACACTCAGCAAACCTGCTCCCAGCTCCACCACCACCTCCACCTCACCCCACCTGCCCCCTCCCTTTTAAGAGATTGACTTTCAAAATCTTTCCCAAAATCGTTTCTCCCGTTTGAGTCCCAGATGTTCCGATGTCCTTTCAGCTGAATGTGGACTGAGGTGGCTTGTGTGTCCGTGCCACAGCCTAGGGACCGGCAAGGGATTGTGCCTCAGTCTGTGTGTGCGTGTGTGTGTGTGTGTGTGTGTGCTCTGGTAAACTGACACCCGGGTCTGAGGGGATGGGGTGGGTGGGAGGTGCAGCGCTCGCTGGCCAGCTGTCTTCCCCACACCCTCCTTTGTCTCCGCTCCCACCTGCGTAACCCTTTCTTACCTGAGCGGAGGCGTTCCCGCAGGCCCGCCCAGTCAGCACACACGGAACCCTCAGCGCCACAACACGGAACCTCAGCGCCACAACACGGAACCTCAGCGCCACAACACGGAACCCTCAGCGCCACAACGACACGGTGCTACACAGCGCTTCTGTTTCATGTGCCATTTACTCAGGTTACTCCTTACCTAGACCGCTTTATTACACTTACTGACTCATTTCTGTTTCCGTTTTCTTACCTGTGTAGCCTGGCTTGCACGTGCACTCGTAGCCGTTGATCTTGTCGATGCACGTCCCGGAGTCACACGGGTTGCTTTTGCAGTCATCCAAGTCGATTTCACAGTTGATACCTGTGGAGTCATCCATTGGGTTTGAGCCTACAGTTCCTGACATGCATTTGTTCTCACAAAACAACTGGTGTGATTGCAGACTCAACAAGGATAAGTCAAGCCAAGTCTAATTTATTTGTATGACTTGCTCAGGGCTCAAAGCAAGGAAAATGTCTGAGCCTGAAGTTAAAAACCATTATGCATCACTATCTACTTTCAAATATATACCCATCCCACACCTGAAATCAGGCACAATGCCTGAGGACTTTAAGATGCGCTCGCTTTACCTGAGGTGCCCTTGGGGCAGAGGCAACGGTAGGCGTTGACGCTGTCCTGGCAGGTGCCTCCGTTCTGGCATGGCTGGCTGAGGCACTCGTTGATGTTGGTCTCGCACAGGCGCCCGGTGTAGCCCGCCTTGCACTGGCAGCTGAAGGAGGCCAGGCCGTCCTTGCATGTGCCATAGTGGCAAGGGTTGGACGCACATTCGTCGACGTCAAGCTCGCAGTGCTGTCCGGTGTAACCTGAGTGGGGAAACGCACAAGGCGTCAAATAATGTTATTCTGACCAACTCTTTTTTTTTTTTAATTTCTCCATTTAGAATGCAGATCTAAAAAAAACATTCTTTATAAAAACCATGTCTGAATTGTCTCGCATCAGTGGTTCCTTTGAATTCTTCAAGTATTCAGTTAATATAAACTTCACATCATATGCACAGACATGTGGTCAACCGTTATAAGGCGAATTTTGTGTGCTAGTTGCTTTTCATAACATCCTCCAATCAACTTCAGTGGTAAGCAGAGCCACCCCAGTGCCGGGGCATATAGGGCAGCCAAATGTAGTGTGAAGAGCAGAGTATGCCGACAGGACTGACTGTGTACAGCCAAATGTAGTGTGAAGAGCAGAGTATGCCGACAGGGCTGACTGTGTACAGCCAAATATAGTATGAAGAGCAGAGTATGCCGACAGGGCTGACTGTGTACAGACAAATGTAGTATGAAGAGTAGAGTATGCCGACAGGGCTGACTGTGTGATGTGCTCGTACCTTCAGTGCATTCACATGTGTACTTGTTGGGCCCGTCTGTGCATTTGGCGCCATTCTTGCATGGTGTGCTGGCGCACTCATCTGCATCCACCTGGCATTGGCTCCCACTGAAGCCTGAGAAGAGAAGGAGGGAGGGGAGTGGTGAGAAACCCAGGCCAAGGGAAGGGGGGTTGGGGTTGTGTGTGTGTGTGTGTCCTTCTTTCACTCCTGCTGCTTCTCACTCTAGCAAAGCCTGCCATTCCTTCAGTCATCTCCTCCCAACACGGCCATTACAGGGCCCATGTGAGCATTTGGGAGAGCAGGAGGAGGAAGAGGGGGGTCAGGGGTTGGGGTGGGGGTGAGGAGTTTGGGGTTGGGGTGGGGTTGGGGAGCAGGGGCTGCCACCTTGCATTCACTGACACCTCAGCCCCCTCCGCTATCCCCAACCCTACTCCTTGCCTTTCAAATCTCCTTTCAGCAGGACCCTATAAGGGAGGCCAGAATGGAGTAGAGGGCTGGGGGTGCGGGGTGTTACATGGGGTGGGGGGTGGAGGGGGGTGTTTGGGGGGTCCTTCAGGGGCCCTCCTCTGACCATAGCCCGGGCCAGACAAAAGCTGCGCTGTCTGCCCCAATGCAGCACTTGAGCCGCGCCGGTTGCTGCTTGCTTTTGTTCTTCCGAAACATTTTCCATCACAATGGGGGAAATTCGCCCAGCCTGCCTTCATCCTACTCGCAGACTGGCCCCTTCACAAAAGGGCCCTGTCTGACCCGGCGACCCCCTCCATTCACCGCCATCATCATTCAGAGGAACCCAGCAGGCCCTCGCTCTCCCCCAGTTATTCTAATCTCCTCTAACAACGTCTGCTGCCTGCCAGTGTGCTCCCAGCACTGGCCTGCACAATAAAAGTCATGTCTCTGTTGCCGCGCATACCCAAACTACCCTCCTTATTTGTTTTAGGCTGCTACACTTCTGTTTACACTTGGGGTTTAGCATTTGAGGGAGCACGAACACAACTGTCATTTTTAAATTGAGAAATGACAGAGCAGAGCTGAGGGTCTTGGCTGTGGGTATGTGGTCTTCCCTGTGACCCTGTGCACTTGGCTCTCTTGTGCTTCCATATGCGATGGCCCTCCTGAGTCACTGGGACTTTCTGCACCGGTGCTGCTGTCGAACATTTCAAAAATCCCGGCCACAGTTGCTGTGGAGACTGCTGTGTACATAAATGAAAGGCGCCCCGGGCTGACATGCTTTCCAAAGGGACTAATTTACATCTCAAGGAGAACTGGGGGGCCTGATGCTTCACCACACACACACACACACACACACACCTTTTCAGTACAGCATGCCGGGCCCCACAAATCTCCAAATGCTCTAGGATTTTAGGCCCCCAACCGGGCACACTCTCCACCCCACCCCTCCAACACTACCAGCGCTTGCCAAACTAGAGTAGCTTTTCAGCCGCAGAGCCCAGTGCAGCCTCACTCCCGGCGTGCTCATTCCTCCACATCCTGAGATGAAATGCGACGCCGTTTGTCCTTTTGTGAGGGGGCACCTTTAATCTGTCCCTTTTTACATGGCACCCTCTCCTCCCCCCTCCCGGCCGCTCCCTTTCACTGGCGCCAAGAAGAAGAGGGAAAAGAAACGAGGAAGGAAAAAAACTTTACAAAAACACACGTTTGGCGGGAAAAAATAAAAAAAAAGAGTCCCTCTTGCTTGTTACATTCCTGAGGCACCCCACGCAAAAAACACAACAGCACAAAGACCTCCAGGAACCATGGTCACCATAGTCTCTCACCAGTGGAATCCCTTTATATCATTAAACTTGATTAAAAACATTTAAAGAAATCAATAAACTGGTACTGACCCTACAAAACACCACAACAATATAAGGAATGTAGGCAGCTGGGTCTTTATTTCTCCCTTGTTTACAGAAATGAGATCTAAAGAAAGAAAAGGATTCAGGCTAAATAACGGCTATGCGAATTGTCTGGCATCAGTGGTTCCTTTGATTAACATCATACATATTCAGTCAATATAAAGTTCACATCATGTGCACAGACTCTAAAGATGTATTGTTGTTGCTAGTTGCTTTTCATAACAGCCTCCAAACAATTCTAAGGGATATCTACCCCTCCAAACTCCAAAACAGTTGTGTATGCACACGTGGAAGTGTGCGCGAGCTGCATTTCGATGTGCACTCTGGCTGAGATCACTTCTAAAAAAGCCCTCTTATGGATTTTCCCCTGGCCGTCCAGCCTCTGGCTCCCTAAGCTCGCCTGGAGGTGAGGATTTACTGCACCCCTCTGGCCCTGTCCTGGGGGGGTGGATGGGGATGGGGGATGTGGGTGGGATCGACCCCTGCATACACTCACCTGTGGGGCACTGGCACTCAAAGCTGTTGATCTTGTCGATGCACTCCCCATTGTTCAGACAGGGCATGCTGGCGCACTCGTTGGTATCGATCTGGCAGTAGATTCCCTCGTAGCCTGCCAATTAACATGGAGAATCATCTTCAGCATTATTAAGAATGGAGGGAGATCAATCCTCCCCCGCCCAAAAAAAGCTTTTGTTTACCCGGCCAGATTGTGAATTACTAGTGCATACATATAACAAGAGATACCTGAGCGAACCTGAGGACGCTGTATGCGAAACGCGTTGTTCGCTCTGAATAAAATCAAGTAAAAGTTGTTCGCTCTGAATAAAACAGTGTGCGGTGGAACTATCTCTATTTTTGACATATAACATGAGCTTTGGATGGCTGTTGCTTTATGGACCAATTAGCGTTAAGTCATCCTCAGCATTATTAAGGAGAGCAGAAATCAATCAACCAAACCTTTGTACTCTAGCCAGGTTGCTTGGGTTGATGGGTAAATTGACATCATATGCATAACACAGGCTAGTTTAGGGTTACTTCTCTGAACAAAGGAAGCTAATGATAAAGCATTGTCCAAGACTAGAGGCATAACACTGTTAAATGTGGGTGTGGATGTGCTATTCTATACTGGCTATTTAACTAAACGACTTGAGTAAAGTACCGGCTAGCTCCTAACTGCTAAGCGGGACCCTTACCTGGCATGCAGATGCATTTAAAACCTCCAATTTGGTCCAGGCAGGTTGCATCGTTTTGGCAAGGGTTGGACATGCACTCGTTGATATCGAGCTCACAGCGGGCACCTATGTAGCCAGCAGGGCATCTGCACTGAAACGAGCCTTTGGTGTTGAGGCACTTCCCTCCATGCTCACAAGGGTTGGAACCTGCAGAGCACACCAACAAACATCAGCCATCATCAGACCACATGAGCAAACCAGTGAGTATAACCTCAGCCCAGGTACACCTATTCAAATGCTTTACTAAAAGGTGCCACCGAAAAGATTCTTACCCAGCGAGCACTCGTCAATGTCAACGTCGCAGGATGCCCCAACGTAGCCCGCGGGACAGGTGCAGATCGCTTTGCCGTTTACGGGATTCGTGTCACAGTTGGACCCTTTTTTGCACGGACTGCTTATGCAGGCATCCTCCAAATGGCAGAGCAGACCTGTATCAACACATAGGCAAGAACCCACGTCAGCACTTACACTGTGCAACCCATAACCTTATTCTTAGTCTTATTAACAGAACATCAACATTAAGTATATATATAAAAAACATTAAAAAAAATTTGAAAAGAAATACAACGCAATTGAATTGAAAATATAAACATTTGATGTATCTGGCTGTAGCAACTGGACGAGCTTGAAACTGACCTGTTCTACCAGGGGGGCACTCGCAGTAGAAGGAGGCCACGCGGTCGTGGCAGGTGGCGCCGGCGGCGCAGGCAGCATCGGCGCAGTCGTCGATGTTCTCGCTGCAGTCGTCTCCCGACCAGCCGTTCACGCACACACAGTGGTAGCCGCCCAGGGAGTTGAGGCAGGTGCCACCGTTCTGGCAGGCGTTTGGCATCAGGTCACACTCGTTGACGTCCTCCCGGCATAGCTGACCTGTGAAACACAAAGCAATAGAGCTCTCTTAGCGGTGCCGACCTGTGCATACCTACACTCCAGTGAGGAAGCAGAGCTTACCAGATGCATCACAACAGTTATTGGCCACATGAACATTAAATCAAACTTGAACACTGAGGTATGTGATCCTCAGTAGTACAGTAGATCACAGGATATGTCTCCTAATAATGTAGATAAACTAATTTCTAACTAAGACACAAATTCATTCTAGATGAAATAAGAATGTCATAGCCTGCTGTTTGAATACTATAAACTTGAAATATATTCATTTGAAATACACACAAATATGACAGGATGCATGTCAGTGTAGTACCTGTCCACTCCGGTTTGCATTGGCAGTTGTAAGTGTTCACTCCATCCACACATACACCTTCATTCTCACACAGGTGGTCTGTACAGTCATTGATGTTGTGTTCACAGTTCTGCCCATTGAAACCTGAAAGAATTAAAAGGTGGAGAAGACATTTTAGCCTCAAACTGTCCTGACAACTGAACTGTCTGTCACATCTTACAAGCAAAGGCAATTTAGAAGCGATGTACATAACCTGGAAAAAGTTGCCATTATTCCTAAATAAAACTTCTTATAATTTATTTTTCCTGGAATATTCATATTAGACTTGATGCTCTCCTTTTTCATATCTTTATTTGGAAAAAAAATAATACACACAGGTGCCCGTTTGTCCGTCATCGGTTTCCTTTCATTTTTTCATTCAACTTTTTTGTCGTAAAAGTTGGCCTCGGCTGTATTAGGGACAGCAAACCTCACTGACACTGACCGCTGTTTCCTCTCTTGCTACAATCAGCAGCAGCTGCTCTGGCTCAGTCAGGGATGAGAGAGAGAGGGATAGAGAAGAGAGAGAGGGATAGAGGAGAAAGAGAGAGAGAGGGATAGAGGAGAGAGAGAGAGGGATCGAGGAGGGAGAGAGAGATAGAGGAGAGAGAGAGGATAGAGGAGAGGATAGAGGAGAAGGAGGAGAGAGGATAGAGAGAGAGAGAGATATAGAGAGAGAGAGGGATAGAGGAGGGAGAGAGAAATGGATAGAGGGATAGAGGAGCACAGGCCAGAGAGGAGACAGGAAGCGCTGGCAGGCTTGGAGTAGGTCGGAGAAGCCGCTCGGACGGGATCCTCCGCCATTTTTAAATCACAGACAATGGCCGTGGCCAGGCGGCCATTTTGAAAAGCACAGGCCAGGAAAGCACTTATCCAGACTGAGGATGTTGTCCTTCGACCGTTTCCTCATGATAAGCGCAAATGTTTTCCTGCCCCCTGGTACACAATCACACACTGCACTCACAGGCGTGCAGATAGTCATAGATGCAAACTTACACACATAAGAACAGACTCACATTTACATTGGCACAGTGCTAAAAGACATGAAAAACATGTCTCATTCATTCAGATGCTCTACTATAGCTCAGGACAAGCTACATTGTCCACTGTATGTCCACATTCCAGTCAGGAAATGTTTGTCAAGCTGCTGTGCCTTCTGCATGACATTGTTCAGTCAAAATATTTACAAAGTAAATTTTCAAAAAAGTGGCGCATCACCGACAGGTATTCTCCAGTACTGGGTCACCTGTACCTGGACTACAACTCCAGTACTGGCTTGTAAGATTGTCTGCCTCGACCATTTGATATTACATGCAGAGGTGTAGAAGTCCGGCTTCAGAAAGTAAAAGTCCTGCCACTTTTTTGTTCCAACCATTCACTTACTCATTCTAATTAGCACAACTCTTAAGCAAAGGCTACAAGACACCAACCTCGCTCCAGCTGCGAGATCACAACACATGTTTGGCACGATTTATTCACAACATAGATAGATAGATAGATAGATAGATAGATACTTTATTGATCCCCAGGGGAAATTCAAGGTCTCAGCAGCATACATACAACACAAACACATTCGCACGATGTATTCACATCTCAACTTTTGCTGGCGGAATATGTGTAGATAACTGCCATGTTTGCGTTATGAACTAACCCCATCCATTTCTATGGGAGATTCTTTGAGTGGTGTGTCTCTTAATTAAGAAGTCTCTGTCTTAAGCCAGGTTGATCAACTAATTAGTGAAATCACCTATTTAAGCGCACAGGTAGAACCAATACACGACTTTTACTTTCCGAAGCCGGATTTTTACATCTCTGATTACATGTTCACTTTAAAATATCTACTGTGGATGTATTTGTACACAGACACACACAAAAAACATACCTGGAAGGCAAGTGCACTGGTAGGTGGTATCTCCTTTCTGCACACAAGTGCCCCCATTGTTGCAGGGCGATGGATTGCAGGGCATGTAGAGGGTCTCGCAGTGTTTGCCAGTGTACTCCTGTGGGCAGCGGCAATGGTAGGTTCCCACCTCGTTGACACAAGTGCCGCCATTCTTGCAGATGTTAGGGTTCTGGGTGCACTCATTGACATCCTGCTTACAGGTCTGTCCGTAGAAGGTTGGCGGGCAGTCGCACAAGTAATGGGATTCGAAGGCTCTACAAGTACCGCTGTTGGCACAGGGGTTCGAGGCACAGGGATCTGCCTGCTGGCATGTTTTACCTAGAGTGAAAAAACAAAACAATTATCATCATGTCTCAAGAATTGTTGTGCACAGGGCTCAGAGCATGCTTGAAAAAGAGATGTAAGATCTCCATGGGACTCACCTGGTAAAATAATGGATAAATACATAAATAAATAAAATAACGAGATAACAAAATGTCATGTATGTTATGTGATAGACACATAACAGAGTGTTCTAAGGCCCGGACAGCACTCTCTATGTTGGCAGTGCTCTCTTGACAGTCTCACCTGACCAACCAGGGCGGCATCTACATCGGTAGTCCCTGGTGCTGAGAAGTTCGCAGGTGCCTCCATTTCGGCAAGGAGAGTTCAAACACACGTTGTCCATCGGCGTCAGGCACAGCTTGTCCATAAAGCCTGGCCGGCAATTGCAGACAGCCTCGTACCGGATGCCGCGTTTAGCCACCTGACAGGTGCCTCCATTTTCACAGGGGCTGAAGTAACAGGGGTTGTGGTGCTCACATCTCGATCCCAGGTATTTCTCCGGACACCTGATAAGAGAGGAGACAGAGAGAGAGAGAGAGAGAGAGAGAGAGAGAGAGAGAGAGAGATAGACAGATAGAGAGATTATACTCTAGGATCAATTCAAGTCAGCTCTTAAAAAAAGTCTCACTTGGTCTTGCCCTCCCCATCTCTTCCCCATTTTTTCTCTCTCTCTCTCTTTCTCTCTCTCTCTTTCTCTACTCTAATGATTCATTACTCAGCAGTATGCCCCACTTTTTTAAACAAATGAGGTAGAGTGGACAGAGGCCGCTGGTGAGGGGCCTGCAAAGGAATAGTGCCCTTTGTGCTCGGACACCACACACTGCTGTTTGGCTACTCACAAGACCTTATATTGACCAGCAGTCTGCTTGTTTTAATCCAAAATGGGTCAAACTAAGCAAAGACGAGCTTGAGTGGGAGGGAAGTTCCCAAGTGGCCACTCTGGCATTATGGGAGAGTTGTTGACCCTACAAAGATTGCTACAAAGTTAATACAGAAAAATTCCAGTGGAAGGCCATTTTTTTAATCTACTAAAAAGGGACAGTTTCCCAGGGTGTGAACGCATGAGTGCACATGGTCCTCTTTCACATAGCATTACTGCAGCAGACCACCTTGTATTGTTTCTCTAAAACCATATGACCACTCCATGACACATGTCAAGATGGATTACATAATGTGCTCAGTCAACAAAAGCAAATGGTTTCTGTGGGAATCATTTTAAAAATGTTTCGGGAATTCCCCAAACAGTAACTGCTTCGTATCAGTCTGTCTTTCAAAATCATCAACATGGATGTTCATTGTAAATAAGAGTGAACTGAACAAAGATGGAGAGGCAACAAAAAGCATGTGCATGTCCATGTAGGTTCACCACTTCAGGGAACCTCTCATGGAATAAGATAGAAAGCATACATGGTTTTTAACTCTTAACTCTTTAAGTATTTGGATGATCTATTCCAATCCACTCTGTAATGCTTCCCCATTACTGACTTGGTCAAATGTCATGTGGTGCTGACCAAAGAGACCACACAGGCCACCATGTGCTGCGACAAATGGCGTTTGTTTCACAAATGGGCAAAGTAATAACAATACAACCCACACAAGCTAAACAGCCTAATCATCTAACCAAGTGCTCAGCATTTGGCTATTCACACTCTTACACGGATGGTTTGGTGATCAATGCAGCATTTTAGGGGTCTAAGACATAGCATCATGATTAATGATGCATTTCTGCCAGAGACATCTGTAGCTCCAGACTTCAGATCTGTCTGTCAATTAGCATTGTGTTACAGAAAAGATCTCACTTCCTGGATGAAGAACAGTGGGCTTTGGCATAGGAGTGGCAAAATCACTTAGCACCTTCACCATAGATTGTGCCATTACAGTGGTTGACTCCCGATCGTTACCAAAAACACTTTCCTTTTAGGCCTCAGTAGGGTCTGATGGGGCAGGGCAATAGCCGAGCCTGGGGTGATGGGTGCTTTTTACGCTGTCTCTCCAGGGATTAAGATGCTAAATCATTCTGAGCAGGAAAAGAAAACACAACTGGGGGTTGCTGTGGAAGGGACTTTGGGGAGGTTGAGGGGTGGGGGTGGTTCACGACAAAGGCCTGTAAAGGGGGAGGGGGTGTAGAAATGGCACCCCTTTACCTCACACAATACTATATTTCCCCTCATTGTCCTGCCATTCCTACACTTAGTTGGAAATGGACCAAACCAACCACCAAACCAAAATCACCTTTAGTTGTGAGCCCAAGCTGCAAGGTCTCATCCACTGACTCACCAGAATGTCACTACATCCTGGAACTATCGTGTATAGGCCTCTCTCTGCATCCTTCCACAGGTTCTGCTGTCGGTCAAGGAGCTAAAGTTAGCATTCACACGATAATCATGTTATCCATTCAGCGTTAGTCTTTGGCAGTCTAATGAGAATATCATTTAAAAACTGGGATGGGATGGGGTGGGGTTGGGGGCAAGAGGGTGGGGTTGGGGGTTGGTGGTGGTGGTGTTGGCTGGAGGGGAGACACAGGGGCCAAATGGGATGGTGTGGCTGGGAGGCATGCCTGGACCTTACTCTAAAAAAGGGCCACAGGGAGCAGGTGCGCATGTTAATGAGCGACTGGCAGCTGCTATCCATAGCACGCTCCCTCTCCCCACCCTCCTCCTCCCTCCATGCCCCCTTCAGCACACCCTGCCCTCCCTCCTCAAATAGACACACAAACACACACACTCTCTGTCTCCCTCACACACACACACACTCAGAAGATAGAGTGTGTGTGTGTGTGTGTGTGTGTGTGTGTACGTGTGTGTGTGTTGGGGGGGTGGCAGCTGAAAGGCGTCCCCTACCGCGGTGCAGCGTGGGGAGGCAGCATGAGTAGACCCATTGTTCCACGCGCCATTCATGGCTGACCGCGGGTCGAGCGCCTCCAAGCTGATAGTTGTGCATTCAGCTGTTAAACCTCCTCTTCTCTCTTCTCCTCTCTCTCTCTCTCTCTCTCTGACTCAATCTCTCTCACCCACTCCATGCCTTTTGCTTTTCAGCTCACACTTCTAGCACCTTCCTCCATCTGAACGTTATTTTCACTTTCACGTTTTTGGATGACACACCTCTAAAGACCAATACAGCCCCACTCACACTCCATTTTTCACCTTGATTAAACTCTTCTCCCCTAATAGAGACTCCAAAGTCCAGGCTCATTAGAAATAGTTTGTTTAGTTAAGTTACCTTATTCCTGTAGTAAATCTTGATAAAAACAAATTGGGAATTCCTTACTATGTAACACCTGTAGATAAAGGTGAGTGTGTGTGTATACTCTCTAATGCTTTGATTACATTGTCTATTGCGAAATATGTAGCACAGAGAATTTCAGTAGTTTTAGTAGCTTTGACACGTCTGTGGTGCTAAACAAAATTATTGAAGAGAGGGGTTCCTGTTATGTGGGTGAATTTTGTGTTCAAAAAGCTTACTCAGTTTTTTGTCAGTTGTTTTATTTTGATACAGTTGTATTCTTTGACCAGTGATTTTAATCTCATTTACCTTTTGAACCCTGGTGTTTTGGAGTCTAGTCATTTAAATTTCCAAAGCCATTTACAACTGCTAGCCTGGGAACAAAGCACCTGATGTTTACTGTCCCTCGGTTTCCTCAAAAGATGAAAGCAACCTTAATAACATTCCTGAAGGGAGAGCTTTCACAGCAGCCCCCTTTAATAACCCTTCACAAGGGCCAACAGACAAGCAGGGGAAGCCTGAAATAAAGGAAATTAGCCTGAGTTTTATGTCTCTAGGCCTGAGAGGTCTCTGGGAGTCAGCTCCTGCCACGGCAGAATGCTGCAATTTGGAAAAAAAAAAAAAAAAAGTCACCCTATCTGCACGTCTCTATACAGACAGCCTGCAAGCACATTTAACATGACTGTGCGAGAAATCACACCAGCTTTGAGAATGGGCTCGTGTCTAGCCCAGCCAGGCAAATAGTAACACTTCTCATGCGGGCATCAAATGTAAACACAGGAGGCAGGCAGCCCAGCCAGCCAGCCAGCCTCCTCGTGGTGCTTTCGGCAAGCAAGCAATAAGGTTACGCAGAGAGTCAACGCCAGCCTGCTGCCCAGAGAATGCCGCCAGTTTGCCCCCTCACTTGGCACACAACCGTCAAATAATCCATTAGGGTTGATTTAGACTGAGACGAGCAGACACACACTAGGGGTCAACTGTGACTGCCAAAACATTTATAGGGAAAAAAAACAAAAACACTAAAGAATGGTCGATTTGTTTTTTCAAAATCAGCACATATAATACCCCTGTGAATTTAGCCAAGTGCTTATGACATAATTTAATCCATTCATGAGATACCATGAGACAACAAAACAATGTAAATCTCTCACAAGCACAAGCCCAACAGATGATACACACTACAGTTTAACCCTAAAACGTAAGGCCTATTGTCACAGTCATGATATCATCATCATCATCAGGTCAACTCTGTTTTCCACTGGTGCTTCCCTTTGTCCACCCTATTTTGCCCACTGTTGGGATTCCTCCCTACAAAAGACACCAGTAGCCCGTGGCAACAGGCTTGAGCCAGTGTAGTAATGTGTGCTGGGACACAGCAGATGTTTTCTTGACACCTGACCCTTGGCCAGATGAGTCACAGCCACCACCCCCACCCCGCCCAAGTCACTCAGTCTGCCATCTGCCACCAACAAGTCACCCAATAAAGGGCCTCTTTCAGAGAAATGAATCTCTCTCTCCCTCTCTCTCTCTCTCTGGCTTTCTGCTGCTATCTGGAGGTGAGGTGAGACAGGGGTCTCAAAGGACAAAGGGAAGCACCATCCACAAGCTAAAAAGCCACTAGAGTCAAATGTATGAGGTGCTATCTGTTGCAGTATTTACATGTGTGAACCCCCCAAAAGAATAATCCTTGTAACATTTTCAGCCCGTTTGACAGTAAAGTTGTCTGGCCTTTCAGTTTTTCCACCATACTTATGTCCCCTCCTCTCTCCCTTTCTCTCCTCAGTACTTGTACAGTACAGTGAGATCCTATAGAAAAACTTAGAAACCCCCAGGAGGACTGGGTCTGGTCTTAAAGGAAGAATTCCCACCATCCCTCCTCTCTCTCTCTGTACGGAATCCCTACCAGAGGCCCACATCTGTTTGTTTGCATTTGTCCCTTCCTTTTTATGTGTCCCCTCAACCCCAATCCCAAATGGGGAGCCCATGTTCCACCAGGTCCCCCGTGTCCCGAGGCCTCCTACATCCTGTCTGGTCTGATGAGAACAGCTCCTGGTGGCTTTACGGGCCTGGGAACCAGGTAAGTGTTTTCAGGTGTTTGGAAATCGGCAGTACTTTCTGTCTGGTATTGTGGATGTGAGGGGATAACAAGCAGTCCCCCCCCCAACATCTCCTTGACTCATGAGGTCACTTAGTTTAACTGATCAATTTCAGGTGCTGCACCCTAAAGGGATGGATTTCAAGCTGGCTGAGATAAACTTAGAAGCTAGCTGCTTAGAAAAGTCGACATAATGGAAACCCTAGTTACACACAGCTACTGTCCGTTTTTGTAGGTCTTTGTATAACTAAAAGCATCCAGCCTCTCCCAAAACCTCTGTTTTATTAAACAAATGCAACAGAAAGAAAGACCAGTCAACTCAAAGAAATACATGGTGGGACTAAAGGTACTCAGTCTAGTAAAAGTCCAAATCAAATGTGGCACATGTTCTGCAGCCAGGTCTTGAAGTAACACCTGCCACTTTAACACATGTTCCCTCTCTTTACAGCTCAGTGGTCCAAGACACACACACACACACACACACACAAACAAACGTTTCAGGCTCACTACTAGTCAAGCATGACCGAGTGTTATACATTACACAGCCCTTATTTTTAATAAATAAAGGTGGAGGGATTTCTCAATGTTTTCAATGAGTTTAAATGTGCACTAGCCTGATATTGACACACTACTATCCACCCACAATCAATTCATTCATTGACAATCCTTTTCATCCAGGCCCCAGTGTGCTTGCCAAGTGAGAGAGTAGCCCAGCATCCTTTTTCTTAACCATGGGCTTTCTGTCCTCATATGATCGGAGACAGCACCTTCTCTTCCTCTGACTTCAGAGAGCTCATTTCCTGTCTCTCAAAGAAGAGGGAAGCAGAGCATACCTCACCTCCCCTCCACAACAAACAATGGGGGCATTGAGGAGGCCATCCTCTCTCTGCTGCACATGGACTAGCCTTCCCACTATAGAGCTTTTTACAGTAGTTCCAGTCTTCACAAAATCTCACCCAAATTAGAGGTCTTTTGCCATCGAGTGCCTCTGCTGGGAGTTTGGAGGATAAATGCATCTAACTTTGATATTATGACTTCACAGCCTCTAAACAAAACAAAAAAAAAATAAAAAAAAAAGTTAAATTATTACACAACTTCAGAGCTTTCTCACACCACCTGCTCAGTCTCAGCGAAACATCTCTTGATTTCGTTGTGAAAAATTCAACAGTCAGACGTCTGGACTCTGCTATGCATCTGTGACCGAGAAGATCCTCCCATCAGCCTCTAAAAGTCAAGTCTCCTTGACTTAGCCTGCTGCAGCATTACGGTCACATGCCTCGCTGTATCAAGGAGTTTGACAGGCATAAAATTTGCTGAAGGAAAGCAGGTGAACTTTCAGCCACTTGACATCTATCATCGTCCTACATCTTGGGCTCTAAGCCTCTAGAGTCCAACTGGCCAGTGTCAATCTAGCGCCCTTGGAATCCATCGCTGGTTGCCAGGCCCAAGGCGCTCGTAGACATGTCAGACTCAGTTGTTTGGCTTGGTACCCGGGGAGCCTTGGAGATAATCAATCCCTGGCTCTGGCTGCGCCTCATTCTCAGCTGCAGATATGCGAGATGGCATCCTTGGCATGGCATGTCAAGTAGAGACAGCGGTGTCCTTCACCACCGCCAGTGCCAGGCTATTTCAGTGAGCGAGTGAGTGACAGCTGACACAAAGGCACCTCGCGTAAACAGAGCTGTTTTTCACTAGAGTCTAGAGAGGTGTGTCCAACCGGCGAAACGTCATGGGGGACGGCACACGCTTAATTGACTTGTTAACTTGTCTAATGAGTGAGACGTGTGCATCCTAAATTCCACTAATAGAGTCTTCTGAACATGTGACAGCACTGAGTTCTTCTCTAGGCACTGGGCCTATGATGACAACCACGCACAAGGCCTACCACGCCACCAAAACAGTCTGAAAGTGTGATCTTCAATATGAAACCTGCCATCATGAATAGAACTGACTTTCCATCACTTCATGGGCAAAGTCACCTAAACACTCATGGACCATGACTCAACCACTAAAATTAGTGAAGTAGCAGGAGGAAGACTCCAGGCTAGGAGAGCACAGCGTGTTGCACCAAGAGAACATATGGCCAAACCGAATGTCACTCCCTAAAACTTCAAAGAGCTCTTGTTGTCATGGATACAAGGTGAAATGCCTACTCTGAATATGCCTACTCTGTTTTCTGTCTGATCAGAGCACGATTGATGTCATGTCCAGCTAGTTACAGCGGCCACTTGTGACTTGGACATAGATAGGTCTGTCTTATTTTGGACAGCAGACATGGTATTTTATGCTTTTAAAGCATTACAACCACATGATTTTACAGCCTTGGGATGAACACCACTAATACTAGCAAAAAATGTGCAAAGGCCATATAGATGACATGTCAGTGGTCACATTTATGGGTTAGACAACATAAACCTATGTCGAAGTTAAAGTTATTGAAAATAAATCAAGTCAACACTGCGGTACAAACTTCATGTGTACTTCATGCCACCATTTGTTTTACCACAGGGATGTCGGCCCAACCAACCACAGAGGTACAAGTTGAGTAGTTACGAGGTCACAGCAATACTGCCCGAGGAAACAACCGGTGGCTACATAACTGGGAGCTTAATGGCGGAGGAAGTCCAATGAAACAGGACACCATGCTTGGTGTGACTTAAATCCAAGTGAGTGAGAAACATTTAAGAGGCAAATGCTAACTTCAAGTGACCAGAAATAGACCTGTGAGGACTAATATATATATATATCTATCAATGGAAAGTGGGGTGATAACATCTGCTTCAACTAAAAATACTGATGTAGTTAGACCAATGTGAGACTTTATCCTAATGACTTTGGCGTTGGAAAAAGAGAAGACACACGCTTATTGTTAGAGATGATCCATAAACAAAGACACAAACAAAATATGATATTAAGGTCCTTGCCAAAACATTTCCAGACAAGCAGCTGGAGTTTTGGTCAGTCCTCTTTGTTACCGAGGAAACAATACATGAAAGAGTGGACAGAGAGTGTCATCGAGTGTCCCGGGCCCGGACTCTCTGCTCATCGTATCTCCATGTTTAATTGGATGAGTCTGAGGACATGCCGGCACAATGCGGCCCTTTGTACCCCGACTGTGGCACGCTGGCTGCCAGTGGAGAATTAAGATGTGGCCCCCGGCCAGAGTGGCTCCCTGCATTAGCCCGCCTGCCTGCCTGCCTCAGGAGAGGCCAAAAAGAACAAGGCCTAACCCATTTCAGCTTTTATCTGTCCGCTCAAATCTCCAGTTTCTAAACTCATGTCGATTAAAAAAAAAAGAGACAAAGAGAGAAAAACAGTAAATAGACACTTCTGGTCTTGAATGGAAAGAGTGCAGAAACTTGATCCGCAACAGGTCTTTGTTAGAAGACTGAGGGATAAGAGGGACAGCAGGTGACTATAAATATTTTTAATCAAAGACACTTGTTGTTCAAATTTGTGAAGAGTCTGAACAAATGTGCCACGGTACAATTTGTTTGCCTCTCCCATTGCATATTTCTTGCAATTATGAAAACATCCAGTTTAATTACACTCCACTACCATCTGTCCTTCTCATGTAAATTGCAAGAGTGAATACCCATTGAAAACAGGACAAAACCCCAAGCCAGGGTTAGGGGTAAGGGGTGGGGGTCTGAGTATTCTGCGAAGCCTCACACAGATTAGTCACACAGAATTAATCTAGACTCGGGAACAATGGGCGTCGAGCTTCTGGCAAAGCCCAGCTGTCACTCCGTGAAAGAAAAGAGAAACAAGATTTAGGGCTTTGAACGTATCTGAGACTTCTGCTGCAGAAGTGGCTTGTATTCACCAACAGCAGGTCCAGAGGATGGGGAAAAAGTGTGACCTCTGACCAAAAACACCCATACACACACACGCACGCACGCGCACGCACACATACACACACCCCCCCCCCACCCCCACATGCACAATCAACGGTCCTGCCATTCATTCATTGGCTATGGCAAAGCTTTCTTTCGAAGAATGTGCATATGAAAGAAGAAAGCAGAATTCAAAACACAATACCACTGGTTGCCATGTTGGGGTAAACTTTAACATGCACTTGCAAAATCCCGGGCAAATTCATTAAAATTCTGATTTTTTAATGACTCCAAGTAGGCTGGATTCTCAGATAAAAAAATCAGAGAAAGTGTTCTTTCATTGAAGAGGATTTCTGTTCTGAGTCTTTCACTTACTTGCATTCTCTGCCATTAGGGGTGGGCTCACAGATGCCTCCATTCAGGCACACGTCAGGCCCAGTGCATCCTTGCCCTGCAAACACAAAACGGTTAGCATACATATGCATTCAACAAAAATAAATAAATAAATAACATAACATAACATAACATAACATAACATTTACAATTCCTCACACCAAACCAATCTCAAAATCTGTTCGGCAACTTCACAAAATATTCATGCACATACACACACACACACACAAAGGCCAAACCAAACGTATCGAAGAAAACAATACAAATGTTAATGTGAAAGTAAAACGCATAAGCATTGTTATTCAATCACAAAACGATTTGCAGTTTTCCAGGTGACATTAAGCTCTCAATCCAGCAGGAGTGAGACTTTGGTGTGATTACTGGCACCTTAAAGTGATGTTTGCGGGCAGTGGGACTTGACACCATCCTGGTACATGCATTCTTCCATCTGCAGCTGTTCCTAAGAATGTACTATATTTGGTAGATCCATGGAGACTATTTGCTTGAAACTTGATTCAAACACGCCTGCACAAGTCTGCTGAAGTTTTACAAATAAATCCTCGGTACATTTAGTCACTCAAAAGGAAGTGAACACTACTGTGCCGAGCCCATCCCTTATTCGAAAGTACGCTCTCACGCATAAAGAAAACAATAGTTGTTTAGGTAGGGTTATTGTTTTCAATCAGCATATAACCTATAGTCTCCACATATCTATGTAAAATCGTTAAGGGAAAGTAAATTGCGCACTGAAATGGAAACCTTGTCATTCCAATAAACTGTTATTTTAGAGGACCAAATATAATAGCCTACAGTTCTGACTAAAGTAGTTTTAAAGACATTTGTAAATGTCTGATAAAAACGCTCTACAAAACCGAATAAACGAACAAACAATTGCTGTGCTGTGCTACATCTAGAAAGATAAATCTGGTGCACATTCTGAGAAACATTCTATTTGGATGCTTCACATGCGCCAGTCTCGTGCAACAAGTGTCCTCATACAACCATCCTAACACACAGATTCACGTTAAGTTACTTTACACTTTGTCAATTGTCATACGATTTAGAAGTGTGATGGGTAACTTTACAAGTTGAACTAGCCTCTACATGATTACGTTATAACAAGTCAACAAAAATGTCAAAGAATCAGGCAAAGAGATGGTCCACAAAAGAACCTAGCTTGCTCTTACCTTTCGTTAGAGCTATCAATACGAGTAGAGTGGTTAGTTTCACAAGGAATCGATGCATTCCTCCTCGTCGGGTTTAAAAATTCTCTTTAATTCCACGTAGGGTTAACATAGATCCAATGTTATTTTTTCCTTCACAAAAGTCCAGAAAACGATTTAAGAATAATACAAAAATGTGAGCGTTTCTTTTGTCCCCACGAACTCCGTGCAGTGATGTGAACTCGTTGATTCTCCAACTGTGACTGCGACCCCCTGTTCACATCTCCATTCTCCGGTCCGCGTCTAGGGGCGTTCTCCTTCCGCACCACTACCTCTCCTAACTATTCATTTACTTTAGGCAACTTTCTGAAGTGGCAGTGGGAAAAACACGCCTACTGCTTAAAAACGTATCTCAACCAGTTTAAGTGGGATATGCAAGGTAATAATTTTGCCTACGAATTCAGACAGGTATGAAGAGTAGGCTAATTAATTTCATGGTATTCTGATAATATTCTAAAACGTGAAACGTGTAATTATGTTGTATACATCCTTTCTCCTTTATAGACATGTAACAGGATTTTGTAGTCCAACTGATTTTGGCTATAGGCTCATGTACAGTGTAGCCTAGGCTAATATGTTAATGTTTAACAGTTTCTCAAAGTTTTTTTCAGTTTGTTGTGCCTGGAGTGATTACATTTGCCTATTTGCATAGATATGAGATGATATTTGACTTATCACACACACACATACACACACAGACACCAAACCAAAACTTCATGACTCCAAAACATCAGATTGTTGTAGTTCTAACTAAGAAAATCTAAAATTCTTCAGCCTTTCCATCACAACCCATTTCCAACCTAATAAGCCATGTCATCAAAGTTAATTCAGATAGGCCTACAATCTGGGGGTAATTGTTGCCACACAATCCTGATCAGATTTTCCCATTACTGATAAGATAGCCGCTGACTAAGCCATAAAATCCAACTCTACTCCATCACCTGAAACAATGGTGGTAAGATCCTATTACAGTTTCTCAAATCTGACAGATGCCATACAAACACTATTGTAATTGGTTCAGTTTAAATTAGATTAACAGCATCTTGGTCGTTCATTAAAGTTGGTGCATTATATAGACTATATCATTGAAGAGCACGGGACCGTGAATACACTGCTTTCATTCCAGTGATTTCTTTGACACTGTACCTTTGAATCATTGCTATACTGCTGGAGGACTTAGGCCCTGCACCACAGGGGTGAGATCCATTACATTGCCCGTGTTTTGACCAGACAGTGATCCCATGCCAGCTTTTGATAGACAAGATTTTCCTCTGAATATGCATCTGCTGCCTATATTGTATTGCATTGTAAGCAAGTAAATGGCATCTCCCTGAATGATTCCCAAGCTGTCAGCACAGCACAGCCCCCCCCCCCCCATACATCCAGTGGTCTTGTTGTGACTGCACCCATTTTTAGCAGGACATGAGAACTTCCCACAGGCCTCAAAGATCAGGGCAAAACATGTCTAACCCCCTCAGGATTGGCCATTTATTTCCTGCGACTCCATTTAAGACGCTGATGTTATGTTCTGGTCACACACAGGATAGGGGACGACACTGCTACATTTCTCTCAGATCCCACAGACGTCAGTGGGAGCCTGTGCACAGCTTGTTATGACACATTGTACCTGTCGATAACGAGGCCGTGCAGATCAGTTAGAGAAAGATGTGGTGATAGAAATGTGGCACCGGTAGGAGAGCAAAATCTGGAAAAACAAATATATTCTAATAACAGTTTATTCATTTAAAGAGAGTAAATAGGCTTGGTAAGGTGAATTTGATTTAGGCTTTGGCTCTTCAGTGTAGTAGATAATACCCTATTCACTTAGCATTAGGGCTAAGTGGTGCAGATAGTAATTATATTGCAGCCACATCCAGGAACTTTTCAACCCACGGAGCTTAGCTGGTGTATATGTATATACATTCTGTGGTGAAATATTCACCAATAGTAAGTTTGAGACAGCCCACTTGTACGAAATGTTAAGTGAAGGTTTAAAGCATGACATTGCAGTTCCTGTACTTAAAATAATGGTCTCAAACTTATTTTGTTGCTACATTGATTCACAATACGAAGAATGTAGTCTCTGACATTTCTAATGCACACCCGGAACCCCTGGTATTGTAATGTTGTTGTTGCAGGAAGGAGCACTACCCTTTTCGCCAGTATTAAGATTCAAGATTCAAAAAGCTTTATTGTTGCCATGTTAGAAAATGTTCTTTTGATTGAAAGCAGAGTGTGTGTGATGTGTATGTATTACATTGGGAATGAAGGATTTGTTGAATAATGACTTTTTAGCCAGAGGCACTCTGAATCTTCCTCGAAATAGCACCAAATCTACACTGAGTACATTGAAAATTGACGAAAAGGTGGACAGTTTTAGGTTTTTAGGTGGACAGTTTGGCCACACTGATCTGCATCTGGATGTAATGCATGTGAACAAATATACGAGCAATATAGTCCCTATACTTCATCTCCTCAACAGTTGGCCCAGTCTACTTTAGTGGTAAAATATGATATCTGCTTGCAGTATTTCACACACAACCTTTCTCAAGGTCAAAGCCCACAACATCAGTGCAGCTTGAACAGGAATGGACAGTATTTATGATACATGTATTTAAAATACATATTTCAAATACAAAATAGTATTTTTGTAATTTGTATGTTATTGGGTTGAGTAAAATTGCTTTGTATTTTGTATCAAAATACTTTATAGGTGTGTATGTTTGTGAACAATGAATGTAGCCTCTGACTGGTGCTGACTTTTTTGCTGTGTTAATTTGCTGTGATCAGAATATTGAGATTCAGGAAAATGATCCCTGCAAGAGGAGTTCATGAGAACTTTAATCATTAGTTTATTAAGAACTTTAATCGTCCAAACAGAACACATGAAACCGGTTATGTGTTTGCCCGGCAACATTGCTGAAAACTTTGCTACATGTATCACCTATAAAGCACCACAAAGAAAAACTTATATTTATGCCCATTGGTGTTAATATAACACCATATAGCACTTACCCGGTACCCAGTTAGTTAAAACCAACTAAAAGGGTCATGATCCTTCCTGATCAACAGCGTTACACAGTGCAATATCAAGCAATCTGTGCATGCATTGACAATGTCAGAGACTTGTCTCCACTTTGTACCACTTGAAAAGTTCAGTTGTGTTTTTGATTGCATCTCTGATACAGTATAGGCAGTATATATGAGATGTAACAGGCAGGTCAGCTTGATCTGTTGACTGTTTGTAGGTTTATGGTGTGTCTCATAGGCAAAGAAAAGCTGTTGCTCTCAAACACTGTCCACTTAATCAACAGAGTCATGAAGAATGAAGGAATAGATTAAATAGACAGATATGGAAGGTTTGCAAAGTGATTTCACGTTCCCTTTAAAGTGTATTTTTAGTATTTTATTTTGATACATAGCGTGGCTACTGTATTTTGTAGTTTATTTTGATATACTTAAAATAGGATAGGATAAAAAGGATATTTGCTATGTTATCTAAAAATACATTTTGATGCATTTTTGCCAATCGCTGAGCTTGAAGTCAGATATCGCGTTCTCATGATATATATATGATATATGATTATGTTCACAGGCATTTTTATGTCTTTGTACCTTTGACCACTGCATTGTCACCAATAAGATCGTAGGTGAATCCATGCATGAACACTGCATGATTGTAATGCAGTGATAGTTATTAGAAATGAGTTGGGTTATTATGACATCTCTATATAAAAGATGTTTTTCTAACCTTTAGTTTTGTTCATTTGCCCACCTATTTTTTATTAAGCATGCCATGTCCTCATGTCAAGGGTCTAAGTCATTGAAAACACTTTTTTATTCAAGAATTCCCCTGTTGCCCACAATTAAGTTGAGATGGCAGATGGAAGGGGAAAAGCTGTGTGGTCTTGGAACATGTTCAAACATGTCCAGACAAAGATGCAATGGAGGGAACCTTTTGCTACTCAGATTATCTATTTGTAAACAGGACACCAATATCATTACCGTTTTCAAGAGTTCGCTGTTTTGCTCCTGTGCATGCTGTACCTATGTGTTCCATTGCTCCGGCGAATATAGCTGAACACAAATGAACACTCATGGAAGGATGGAAGGTTTTCTGCTACTTGCTGTTGCCATCAAAATGCAATGCAACGTTGTTTTCACACAACAAAAATATATGAAAAGTCTAATTTTTGTAAAATAATGTACAAGATTGTCATTCTAAATCCGAAAAGCTAGACTTGAGGGGTCATGGTAAGTTTAGAGATACAAACGAAATAAGCAGATTATTGTATATCAAAGGATACACTGTGTTGCTAAAGAAAAGAAAGAGAGAAAGAAACACAACATGATACATTCTGCACAAAAGAAGGGAAAGGGAATTTGTATAGTGCATATCAATTGGCGACATACTATAGCAGAACACTCCATCTGCTAATAGAAACAGTGAGGACGAATGTGCTCTAGGTTTATCAGTTTGTGGTGCTGTTATGCTGTGACATAGAGACAAGAGATGAGAACAGAGATGAGGGCAGAGCAAAACCAGATGAGGGTGGAGATAAAGGGGAAAGAAAGGCTGACTGTTGAACCACCAGTCACTCTGGCACTCAGCCACAGGTAGATAACACCTCAAGTACATCAAATACAGCTGACACCTTGGTTTGGTCTGGGGTTTACCCACAACATGTAACATGGCCATTGTTTTATCTGAGAGTTTCCTGGGGGTGTTCGAAGTAGAGGGAGTCGTGAGGATTCAGAGAGGGATTCTGTAGTGCAGGGGAGTTTAGGGCCATGGATCATGCCGCAAGGCAGTGAGCAGTTTCCCTGCGGCCTGTCACAACTGAAAAAGTAACGGATACAATACACATATCTCAAAAGTGTGGACAATAAACCCAGCTCAGAATCAGATGTGAAATAAACTACACTCAAACTGCGGAACTCCAAGGTTGTGTATTATGGCATCAAGAAAAGTTGTAAACATCCTTTAACATGAAGACAGGATATATGTAACAATACAGTAGGCCCCTTTATTTTTATAATACAATAGCGCTTGCTGTAAAGGTACAAGGTCTGAGTGCTCTGAATATTTGTTTTTCTCTGTCGCTTTGGTGCATTATTCAGATCGTCATAATTACAATGATCACAGCTGCATGTTCAAACTCCACATCATGTAATAGATTTGTGCTGGATTGCAGTAGATTCTCATTCTTTTGCAAAAATTACAAATGCTCTGACAACTAATTTTTAATTTAAGGTTTATTTGGCTATTTTACATCTGTTGTCCATGGACCGGTGTTAAAAGGTCGGATACACCTAACAGAAATTCACATCATGGTAAAAGTAAATGTTATAAGGACACAAAACACATTAAACAAGCAATAAGCAACTTCTTGCAAATTATTGATATAACTGTTTCTTACATTATCAATTGCTTGGTGTCGCCACCAACATCATAAATTTGACGTCATAAACATGAATAGGTCCAGGATAGTATTCATCTAAAATCCTAAGGATATAAGTTATATACTTCCAGGCGTCAGTGTTTCATTGAAAACATGATTAAGCATTCTGACTGTCAAACAAACAATGGGTGCATTCGTAAATTGCCACTCAGCGCTCCGAGCACACTTAACCGTTCGTAAATTCGGAATTATCGTGTGTTTATTCAGAGTTTCACACTCTCGGAGCGTCCAGAGTGTGTCAGATTGAATTTACGAAAGCACCCAATGTCATAAGGACATTTCATTATGATGGCACTGATATGCATTAACATTAATATTTTCTTGAGCAATGCACTTACTGTTTTTAAAATGTTAAATCACTGAGAAAAAAAACTATATTTAAAGTAGGCTACATCTTTCTGTATTGTTTTGTAAGTAGGCTACGTATTTCTAGTGATTGAATGTACATTCTTACAAGACTTTCACTACAACTTAAGCAGTGTGTAATGTAGTTGTAATGGCACTTTTGATCACAGTCAAACGCTAAACCCCATGGTCTAGCCTCACTCCTTAGGTGATCCCCTCACGCCTAATCTGTTTGAGGAACAAAAACGTGCCACTTGCTGCTGTTGTGACCCCTGTGGCAAATGTTGTCACCTGCAAAAAGTCCTGACACTTCAAAGACAGCTCCCGTGGTTGAGAGAAGGGGTAGTCAAATGGTGTAAGTGCGGGCCAAATGACAAGCTGCCTTTTTTGCAGGGCCACCGGCTGAGTACAGTCTGGAAGGCCAACAATAGATGTTGAGAGAAGAAGAAAAAACTCATCCCTTGAATTGCATGGTGGTATCCGCTGTTAGATGTTGGCCAGACTGAACAGATGACATGACATCTGTGAAAAAAGGGTCCTTGTAAAATGCTAAAAATGGCCCTATTGTGGTATCGAAGTCCTTGGTGGATCATTAAGTCATTCCTGTACTCTCTGGGCCTCCTGCACTTTAGGTCCCTCTACACGATGGGGAACCAGGGGCAACAATGGAGATCTGCACTCACCACTGGCTAGAGCAAGGGATCATAAAAAGGGGTATTTGTGTGTGTGTGTGTGTGTGTGTGTGTGTGTGAGAGAGAGAGAGAGAGAGAGAGAGAGTGTTTGCATTAATGTGTTTCTGTTTGTACATTCTGTCAACAGCCCCTGAGATCAAAGAGGCCTAGCCCCTTTCAGCGAGAAACTTGGAAAGCCGTTGCACTGATGAAGTAATTACGCAACACATGTCTATTCGCATACAGTGCCTCTGTGACTTCAACGGCGTCCTCACCTGCACGCTGCCACCCCGCGGTGGCATAATCTCCCTGCGGTGGCATAACGGACGCGCAGACGTTCTACGGCCCGACGGCGCACAGCAGGTCAGCCCGGCCCCGAGCCTACAGCTTGACATTGGCTGCTGCCGGGGGGGCCGTGGCCGTGCGGCCTTTGTTTTTGGCTGCCCGGTCACAAACAGGAAGTCATGTTGCGCCAGTCACACAGAAGCCCTTCCTTCCTTTGTTGCGTGAGAGAGCGCAGAGCAGACCCCCTGTCGCCCTACTTCTCCCAGCTTTAGCCCCCCTGTTCTTTTCTTCATGCCCACTCCCAAACCTGGCCACTCATCCACACCTTTCATTCGTTCTTCACATTCGTCTCACCACATTACCTCATGCCGGTTCACAAGTGTGACTGTAAATGACTGAATTTGTAGTGAATCATCACGATCCTAGATGGTCCTCACCTACTTCTATCAATGCATTAACAATACTAGACTACCGGTATGGAATACTGCCATCCAACAGCTCAGAGGTCACGAAAAAGGAATGTTTACAGGGCCATGGGTTAATTTCAATGAGTCTGCTCACAAAGAGAACACTTAGTGACTGTAGACTAAGGTGGGAAGTTATGCTTCCTATGATAGCTTCCTTTGTTGTTTGATAAGCCATAATAACTATTGTGTGGTTTTGCGTGCCATGCCTTAAGTCAAGGCTGATTCTTTGGAGCCAACACAGCAAAAATTCAAGTCCAAGTCCTTCAGGAGAGTGTGCAATAGCAGGTGCCATGTACACAGTATGTGTACTGTTTGGTACATACACATATTCTTAAAATTACTGATAGATAAGTGCTATACTTTGTTCTATTCTATTTAACTGTTATGTTCTATTCCAGCAAAGATCAAGATAACATAAGGCACTGCAAAAGAATAGACTTAAATAGTCCTAAAATGTTTTCCAAACGTCCATCCATTTGCAGTTTCTCAAAGAACGCTTATTCAGATAATTTCTCACAATTCAAATATATTCAAATATAGTATTTTCCAGTGTATTAGCCGTTGTCTGCAAATAAAAAAAAAACATGACAATGTATTAACTGCACTGATGTATTAACCGCAGTGCCCAATAGATCAATGAATCAGAATCAGATCATGCTCATAAAGGATTTAGCCCGCCCCTCTGTATTAATAGATAAAGACATTTTGCGTAATCCTTGAAACATGTATAAACCTTGGTTAATAGTTGGGAAATTATGGTGCTGCTGCATATCAAGTTCATTAAGATTACAACCAACTTATTTAACAATCTCACTGATCAAACATACAAAAAACACAAACTTGACAAATGAAGCAAGTTATTATATGTATTACAATCATTGAATGACAAGTCTTTTTCATGGGAGGCTGCATAAGATTGAGTGACAAAATGATGAGTTCGGAATGCCTTAAGGCCTAAGAAAGGAGAGACATGATGATAGGCTTAGTCAGTGGACCATGCGGACTTGACCTGTGGAAAACTGCTGTAATCGAGGGAGAGCCTCCAGAAGTTTTGTAATCGTCGGGGAGACCTATCAGTCAGACTTTATCTTTATCTGAAAGAACTAACTCAAAAAGACTACAGATTACCTCACCTACTACTCCAGACTTCCTCTCCACCCTCTTCTCTTTACCACAGAACAGTGCTCCCAAAGGGAGAAGGTCCTTTCCAATTCTAAACAGCAACAATATTTTATTTAAATATTGGTTACAAATATGATTTCATAGTAAGGCTTTATATCCAGCTCAGCCAATTAGCTCCAAAAATATACAGTACATAATCCGACATTTGCACCTCGTTTTTCAATGTTCATGAATATTTCTGTAAAAAATAGAATAATTTAACCACAGTCTCTTATTGTATAGCACATAAAAGGAACTCTTTGGCACTTGGCCCACATTGCTTAACATCTATGGAGTTGTTCAATATCCATACTTCAATCATGGGGTCAAGACTGTTATGACTAATGCTTCCTCTCTCAACACCAAATGTTCTATTCCCACTTGAACCGTGGCTGTGATGGAGCACCATTCCTCTCCAAAGACAGTGGTAGTTGATATGGATGCACTGTTTCCCTCTCATCTGTGACTTGTTGCTGGAGTCAAAAACAGCCTGAAATACAACGGATGTAGCTGTTTTTATTTCCATGACCTCACTTCCTGGCTCTTTGTTTCTGTTATCACGCAGCTCGGCCACACATAGTATGAGGTAGTATTAAAGTCCTGCTCTTATCCAGGACCAAGGCAAGGCATTAGAGACCTGATTCCCACCTGCCTGCTCGTTTGCTTGAATTAATCGTTCAGGTAACAACCTCTGTTTTCTCCTGTGAATCACTGGAACAAATATTCTCAAGAGAAAAAAATACACAGGGCATAAATTCAGTCAGTGTTCACAGACTCCTCAAATTTCAATCCTCGGGACTCTCGGGGTAAACAATGACAACATTTTAACCGTAGGTGTCAACACTTTTCAGGTCTGTTTGAATCTTGCTGAGTGGGTTATGAACTCTACAGAGCCAGGAGAGAGAGAGAGAGATATGGGTGATTAGGGAAGGAGGGCCCACAGGCCTGTGAGAACTGTCGACGCAGACAAAAGATCAGTTGGTGCCAATTCATTGGAGGCAGTCAAATAACCGGCTTTGTTTTTTTGAACCATGTGAACAGGGGATCTCATTTCAGCTCATGGTCCTGTGGGAGAGTTTAGGTGTGCTTGATGAAGAAAGGTGCGAAATTATTTCATACTAAATGTGTATATATATATATATATATATATATATATATATATGTATGTATGTCCTTTTCTCAAACCATCCACTATCATGGCCTCAGTGCTCTTGCCTTGTGGTTCTAATCTTTGACATATATGTCCTCATGAAAATGGGAGGAAATCGAGGATAGGTTCTTAGCTGTGGTAAAATAAGAGGTGGGTAAACTATGAATGCTGGGATCACGGTAAGGTGGACTGCACCATACGGTATCGCATTTTTTAAAAAGGCATTCAGAATATGTTTGATGGTGGAGTCAGAGCCGTATATATATCTATACGGCTCTGGTGGAGGTTATTCTCCAATGTTTATAATAATACATTTGAGGAAGAGGGGTGATTTGACAGAGTTAGTTTAAACAACACAAAATAAAGACTGTGAAGCTCCTCTTCAATGAACGTTCATCGTTCATCAGAGAATACCACTTCAATTACATGACTCTACCACTTCAAATATTTTTTTTTTCTCAGTTGCTGGCAGTGTACACAGTACATTGAATGCAATATTAACATACCTATGCAAAACAATATCAAAACAATAGTACAAACAGCACCACACAATGGATGTCCTGCAAAGGCCTGTAACTTAAAAAAAATCCCTAGTGATAGTTGATGCTTGAAAACTAAATGTTAATGTCACTGAATATGGCAGAGCCTGTAAAACCAGTAATACTGTAATATTTTCTAATGTAAACTAAGGCTATGGTTTTGTTGACAGTAATTGAAAATGCACACTTTTTCTCTCCCATAAATCAATTTACACAAAGTTACACATTACTGCATGTGGGAGATTGATTGAAAGAGATTGGAGATATTTGTGCTGTGACTCTTTGCGCGGTTATTTGTTGACAGACCACATCATTGCAGCAGAGAAAAGGAAAACAATGCTGTTGTACAGTACTGCGAAGCACAAAGGAAAAAATACACAATTAGAAATGTAAACAAATGGAAGCAGAAGTTCGCATGCAGTATAGCACTCTTTCTAGTTTACCAGTTGAAGGTTCAGAAAATGCACCTCTAATTTTTAGATCAGTGGTTGGTTATTGGTTGATCTAATGGTTCACCCCCCCCCCCCCCCCCCCCCCCCCCCCCCCCCCCCCCCCCTCATAGATGAAAGTCTAGATTTAACAAATTTATAAATTCAGGATATATTTACTAAAAAACAGTATCATATATTTTGATAACTCAGAAATATTAAGACATTTTGATCAAATATTAAGACATTTTGGGACAATTGTACCAAATAATTTGTATGTAGGACGTGACAAAGCATTTGATTTTTGTTCAAAAGACATATATTGTTTTAATGATGTGCAAAAGTGTTGAGATGATATGGAGGTTAAACAAGTAGTTATGAGAATGTCAATTCTCATCTGAGAAAAAAGATGTAATAAAGATGATTCAGTATTTATTTATAGGAGAGGCTCGTGGAAGGAAATATCAGCATACAGAATCATCAATAGCAACATCTAGAAATGCATCAGTAAAAACAAATAACTTTGTGGATGGAGCGTCAGTCCATATTTTTTTTTATTTTGAATAACTGAATGTGAGATGCCATCTTCCTAGGTTTTCATGAGGAGTGGATGCTCTGCGTCTAGTGAACTTTGAGATAAGAGTGAGACACTCTTTTGAAAGTAACAACACATTGGAAGTTGCATGTTATAAAGCTATGTGTTGGAACAATGCAGCTACAAAGGGACTTTTGCTACAATTGCTGCTCTGTCATAGAACAGGACAATGTCTACAGGGACAATGCACCATGGCATGTTAAATAGTTAAAGGTGTATCTCTCAAAGCAGACACCATCTCCTGCAGTTGACTTCAAGGACAGCAGACGCACACCGTGTCTCCCCCACTGAGTTCACACCACAATGTCAGTGTGAGACAAGGTGGGAAACCGTAGCCCCCGGTACAGCAGGAAACAGCCAACAATTCACAGTGGTAGGGAGGAGGGGTGTGGGGGTGTGAACGCCTTCGTAGGGCAGTGAAACTCTGTGCCCACAGCTGCACTAACAACGACGGCAACGACAACACTTACAACGCAACCGTCAAAAGGCAGACCAAAGAAAACCTCATGAAGTAACTCATCATCTTATAAAGACTATCATCATCATTATCGCAGTTGATCCTACAATTTATTTGACTATTTATTTGAACTTGTATGTGTGAGTGCTTGTGTGTGTGTGTGCGTGCGTGCGTGCATGCATGCCTGTATGTGTGTGTGTATATTTGTGTGAAGTATGTGTGTGTGTGGAGGGGCTACTCTCTTCTTGTGTTTCCCACCAGCGGTCTCTGTTCTTTGGCGCTTGCGTATCATAAAATCAGTTATGCACTGATGTAACCACTAACCACATAGCGAGAGTTAGTGGGAACCTGTGCCATCACCTGCCGCCAATCATCACGTTCCACAACACAACAGACAGTTCGCCCCTAGTGTGCTTTCTCTCTCTCGCTTTCTCTCTCTATCACTCTCTCTAACAGTAGGTGCTGGGGGTACATACTTTTTTTTTGTTTAGTATCCAGTCGCACTTCCAAACCCAGTCTCACAGGTTTTGCAAGTCAGCTGAATTCCTCCAGAGCCTGGGAACAAAGAGTCGCTGAGTGGGAAAAAACCTTCAATGTGTCTATTTACAGTTCTCCATTTCCCCAAACACTTGAAGAAGTTCATGCAAGATGACCTTTATAAAATTATTGTTCACTCTTTCGACATGACTGATGTGTCTGGTTTTTACTTCAAAATGTTGGAGTAGAACATATATAATACTAGGGGCCGCCATTTTCCAGATGTAAGCAGATTTGCAGTAAGAGACGTTGTAAAACATGCATCAGGCCTCCTTTAGGCATTTCACATACCATAAGCTTGCCTCTGGGTGATCTGTTACATGATTTATCCACTCGTATGCTTCTGGGACGTGTCTTTCATGTGATCTCAAGTTAACATCATAGTCATATTCAGAGCCTTTACAAACCCTCAGAAGGAGGGGTTTTGATAATATTTTGAGAAATAAAAATAAATCAAGGTGACAGGGGGCACACTGAAAATGTCCTCCAGGCTTAAAGAATGGCTCCCAGGACATCAAGAGAGAAAATAAGCTTTACCCCAAGCTCATTTAATGACAATGTTAGAGGTTTTCAGATATCAACAATTATTTACAATTTATTTTTCATATAAACAGCAGAGTGTTGTCCACATAAATAACTCAGTGGAAAATGTACAGTGACCAGAGTTGGGAGCTTCTTGAAACATTTGACCTATGAGTCCAGTTCCTCCAACTAGCCTAATAATTTAGTGTAGCACGGAGAGGATTGGTCAGACAAGGCAGCCAAGAGTGAGATGGTGTTTGACGAAAGGACAGGATTGCATTGGGAACAGAGACTCAGTGACCAATGGCCGTTAAGGCCCAGGGCCATATTTAGTCATGTTCATGTCTACAGCAAAGGCCAAAGGCCAAACAGCTGGCAGTGCGGTGAAATGTGGGGGCCAGAGAGAAGAGGCACGCTGGCTGTCACCTTGCCCCAATCAGAGGCGCTGGTCACTGATCACTGTGGAAGAGGAAATAAAGTTGAACAAGGCCACCAGCCTATGCGAAATAATGTAAACCCTGGTTACGTAAAGTCACAGCACTGGAACTATGTGACAGGAGATACTGTGCCTGACTGACCACCCACCGACTCACACACACAAATACATACAAACACACACACACACAAACTCATCACATGCCTGTGGCCATACTCTCGAGCCTGCAGCCAGAAGGCTAAAACCATGAGCGTGGTGCCATTGGAGTGACGACAGCTTCAGGCTACCCTGACTCTGGTAGACAGTAGTGGGTGAGTTCTCCATAACTAATCTCAAGAATGTCCCCCGCTCCGCCACACTGTTTCATTTCCATGTCCAGCTGCCGGCGTGTTTATGGCACTGACCACGTGCGGAGGACAAATGAATGGAATAGTTTATAATCATTAGGTTGGGTCTGCTGCAGCCACTGACTGTATTTGCTTTGAATTTCTTAGGTTTGAAAAGAAATCTTGTGGAATCATGGCAAACAAAACAGCTAAATGTGGGCTGTGCTTCCTGAAAACATTGTTCATTTAGAGTGCACAAAATCTCTCTGTGACTCAACTTGAGTCATTGCACAATAACACTTCAGGAAATGCATGAGTTGCTTACTCTCATAAACAAAACATGTAAAATCACAGCTTGGCTATAATTTCAACATCTGTCATTGTTGTTTAGGCTTTCCCATAGTTCAACAACTGCAAATTATATTTGTCACTGAGAGGGCACTTTCAGGTAGCCTGGCTTCCCCCGCCTACACACTTCCATGTAGCAAGAGTATGGTTCACGAGGGTAACTTTCAGGATCACAACAGGAAAAATTGTCTGACAAAAAGAAGAAAGAGATAGTGGTCATTTTGCTAAAAATAAGATTTCTAAGTGGCTAGTTCAGGATTTTGGATTACTGATGACCCTTGGTCATGGCACATATGACTTTGACTATTATTAGAGAGAAGCACAACTGTTGCCAATTTGTTTTGAAGCACAGCATCCTTACAAGTGTCCTCACAACTCTGCACATCTCATGGCCACACACGGCTGACCAGAGAGCGGTAAGAAACCTCAAGTTAATCCACTGACCAGCTGAAATATCAGACGAATGTCGCTGCTAACGGTGAAAGGATCTGTACAGCAGTGGACATGTGTCACGGCTCATTAAGAAGTCCTCAGGGGTTTGGGTGACTGAGTCAAGCAGTTGTGGCTGAAGTCAAGGATGCAGTTGTCTTTCCTCCCAGGGTGGTATCCCTGCAGCTGATTGGTTATCATGTATTTTTCTTGGTAAACGATACTGACCCTCCGTGACACACACACTCCGTCAGTTTGGTCTATCACCAGGTCTGTAGTGGATGGCGCTGCAGAGGGGGGGGGGGGGGGTCCTCGTTTCTTTCCTTAAGAGAGGAGCAATGATTGGTTCGGCTCGCTCCACAGATTAAAGGCCACATGCCCCACTGGCATATGGGACATTGATGTCCCACAAGTGTCTCAGCTGTGGCCTGTTCTGTTTGTGAAACCCAAGTCTCAGCGAGAGTGTTTATCACGGTCCCCTCACCCCCCTGCCCGCCCTCAGTAATTTAATTTGGAGACGTTATGCTATACTGTTATCAGTGCCATCAGCTGCCATGTGGCGGCCCATGGCGTGACCTTCAGAGGCGACCTTTCTCCCCACGCTGCTCTGATGCCACTCCTGACGCCGTGGAACGAGTCAATCTCTCATGAATATTTATCACCTCAAATGAGGGCCCTCTGCACTGGAGCCTAAAATAATCACTGATGGGATGGGCAGATTAAAACATGTCCAAACCTGACACTGCACAACAGCAGTAAGTCATCCATGTAGACTGGTAGATAGATAGGATACATCTCTTTGTACAAGCCATGTCATAGTGCTTTTTTAACATAAATGCAAGCTGTCAAGAAATGGTGTATGCAGCTAAACCGGTGATCAACTAACCAGACCAAAGACTACCTTTAGTTGTTGTCTACATGCTCGCATACAAACATCAGGGGGAAGGAACTGGAAAACAGACAACAGACTTACCGTATGACAAAAGAAGTGTTCACGTCTACACAATATTTAAAAAATGTAACCCTTTTTTTTGTGTTCATAAACACAGAACTACAAGAGAAAGAGAAACTCAATTCAGTTATGGAGATCAGTGTCTGAGTAGGAGACGGCCACATCTCTCCTCTCCTCTCCCCCACCGCAGCACAGGACTCTGTTGTCCTGTCTTAAAGCAACAGCTAAAGGAGGAGTTGTACTCTCGTGATTGATGCACTGAGTGAGGGAAAGCAGGAGGGAGACACAGCTGCAACAGTGTGCTTCACTTGTCGTCATTTTTGTGTTTATCACTTGATTTATAACTTTGTACGTATTTGTAGTAGGAGGTTTTGGCGATCATTGTTGTTAGTTAGAAATGTTGAGATCAATGCAGTACCTGATGTAATTGTTATTGATGCAATAATAACACATACTGTATGTTAAACAGTGTCTTTTTCTCTCTCTCCTACTCTCTACTCCCTTCTTTGTCTTTTGTGTGTACGCATGAGTGTGTGTGTGTGGGTGCGCGCTGTGTCTGTGTGTATATGGGTGGGAGAGAGACAGAGAGGTTGTTGATATAACAGAGGCAGCATCAGCGGCTGAGCCGCCTGAGAACAGGCCCTCAGGCATGAGAAAAATCATAATTGTCTCACTGTGGATGTTTGAGTAAAGGAAGGTGGTTTATTTAATCCAGTGTGTCTGAATATTCGGGAGAAATAGAAAGGACAATGCTGTGGAATCCAAGCTTTTGCAAAAGTCAGCCAACCAGACCAGGACAACAATGAACTACAGCAAAACAGTCTGTTCCTTTATGTCTGAACACCACAAAATCACTCTACTCTTCAAACGAATACAGAAAATAGCTATTGATTCTTTAGGACATTTTCACTAAACAATTTAGCATTAGCTGCTTAAGAAAGATTTTTTGTTGTTGTTTTTCATGAAACAAGACACAAATATAAACTATGAAAGAAGTAGAAGAAGATACAGCATAGCAACATACTGTTTGTTGTCTTGGTCCTTCAGTATTTATCCCTCATTAAAGTATCATTCATTTCATCTTGACCCTTTGGCCGACTGGTCTGTGTTTTGCTGTAATGACTCAGGGCTACAGTGGGTCCTACACATTAGTTTTCCATCACTCACACTTCTCTCCAGTGCTTTGGGAGCAAAGGGTCTAAAGCTTTAAGAGGATCAGTTCATTACCGACTCCACTCCCATTCTTTTCTTTTTCTTCAGCAGCCGCAGTTCACAGTCATGAGAGCAACAAGTCTGTCTCACCAGGTGTCACAGAGCAGAGCTTGAGATTAAACAGCTCACAAAAGCAATTATCAGCTCTCACACTCTGGGGCCAAATTAAATAAAAAATCGCCCATCTGGCTGGAGCTGGCGGCCGCGGTGACGTTCAAGCCCAGCTACACCAGCAGAGACGGCGCGGCCATCGGGGAGAGAGCCAGGGAGCAGCAGGGCTGTGGAGGGTGTGTAAGGAGGAGAGGGTGGGGTGAAGGTTGAGAAACTGGATGTTGGAGAGAGGTGGAGAGAGAGAGAGATGGAGGAAGTGAGAACAAGATGTGGTAAGGTAGGGGGTGCAAGGCGAGCAAAGAGAAGAGATCTTTCGACCTCAGCTGGAGGTGGTGGTGTGTAGGGGTGGTGGTGGCTCAGAGGTGGCGGTGGTGGTGGTGGGGGTTGGTGGTGGCTGAGAGAAAGAGAGCAAGAGAGACAGAGAGAGAGAGAGGTCCCCGGCTGGAGGGAGGAGGAAGGTTCCCATGCCCTGGAGGCCCCTGGGGAGAGTGGTGGCAGATGTGACGGCAGGGTCTCCCAGGCCCCAGTCTGAGCTGGAGGGGACAGGGGAGGAGGAGGAGAGCATCCAATCCATCACGGCCAACCGATCAGAGAGCCGCGGTTAACAAACACACATACACGGGGGGCCCAGCACTGACACCAGCGTGTGCCACCACAACCACACACACACTCATATATATGCATATACAGCACACATGCACGTGCATGCACACACGCCTGCTTGCACAGAAACATGCACACAAATGCATATGTGTATGGGTGCAACATTAATGGTGCACAGATCTATACGTTGGCAGATGGCCTAGATTTTTGGAAATGTTGTACAATCCAGAAAATGTGCAGTAATAGAAAGGAAACTTTGGCTGTGACTACATGTTATTGTGCTCTCTTGTGTTTATATATGAAAATGTCAGGCAAAATATGAAAACAATATATGAACATAACAGACATACAGTATAAATAGACACTTTTGACAAAACTGGATGAATTCTATAGATTTTTAGTGACAAATGTCTGTTTACTGTAACACTGCAGCAAGCAAAGGCCTCAGTTGGTGTATTAGGAAAGCATTATATTGTTGTTAAGGTGGATTTGGAAAATATTACAAAGCCCAATGTCTAACTTCCCCTTTTAGCTTTATCCTAGAAACTTGACACATGTTTTAACAGATTTCTCTCAGGGCTTGTGAAATGTCCAAATGTTGTTATAAAGCTAATTTCAATATTTGAGAACTTCTCGTATTACATGCAATGTCACAAACCGACTTTTTGTAACAGTGTTTAGTTCAGTTCACTGGAACATTTGAGCAAATAGCTCATAGCTAGCATGTAATGCAGTTTTAAAAGGGCTACAGTGAATGCAGTGAAATTGTAACCTGTGCACCCAGTGATTGCCATAGGGTGTTGTGACAAACAATGCATTAGTGTGCAAGGTCAAGAGGAAAGTCAAGAGGATAACTCTAAAAACAAAAATACTCTGTGCAGTACTGTACACTATGAGCTGACGCCGAGTTCACTGTCTTTTCTATGCTGGTCTTTACAATCCCTTGGGAGCAGGACGTTTATCAGTGTGTCCATTTTTGTCATCCCAGCTGTTTCTTGCCTGCCTTCCCTTGGTGCTCAGAGGCCCGTGAACAAAAAAAGAGACAAAGAAAAGTGTCTTGTTCAGACACTGTATTTCAAGACCCCAGGAGTATGGGTTTTTGTTTACATATTAACCGATTCACATGGTGTTATCTTATGGATGTAATCCATTTCTTGCTGTTGGTTTCATTGTGTTTTTATATAGTGTGTCATTTTGGTCTTCTAAACTGAACGTGTTTATGTTAGGTACAGTTTATAAAATTGGGGCCACACAATCGGTTGTCTTTGAAACATGTGCAGGAAAGGAGAGTTTACAAGAGGAGAAAGCAAGAGAGGTGGGAAGAAAATGTGTGTGTGTGTATGTGACAGAGAGAGAGAATCTGTGTGTGTGAGTGAGAGCAGGATGGAGAGAAAGACGAAAAGAGAGAGAGTCACTAACGGAGCAAGAGAGAGAGAGAGAGAGAGAAAGACAGAGAGAGAGTGAGCGACAGAGGCTTTTCCAAGAAGCTGTCAGCACGGGGCCTGTGTGAGGAGAGCCAAGGAGAGGAGAGGCCTTTATCTCTGTGATGCCGCTGCATTATCAAGCCCCCTCGCTCTGAAGACTGGATGAAACAGATCCGCATTGGATTCTACGTTATATAGATTAGGACTGGAAGCAGTCACACATCAGCACATCCCATTAGCCCCTTTGAAGCCCGAAGAGGGCCTGTCAGCACGCATCAAAGTCCGCCAGTCCCCGCGCCGGGCGCAGCCTGCTGCCACTGCCAGGGGAGCTCAGCGCGCTTGATACTCTGCAGGTGCCTGCGCGGGACCCGTCTCAGGCCGGGGCGGCTTACGGATGATGAACTCCTGGGACTGGGGAGTATACATTACTGAGTGGCCTGCTGTCAGAACAGAGGCGTTACATTACGCAGCCAGGTAGTCGACTGACTCGGTACTTCTGTGGCTGATTGTGGTGGAGCAGGGGTTGCGGAGCCGCCGAACAATTAGTCGGCCTGGGGCTCGATCCACTGTTGCGAGTCTGTGTCACTTTGTATAAAAGCGGCTTTACCTTACGTTACCTTTGACCTGGCGTGTGCTGGCTCAGGGCTTCGCGTGTGCTGGCTCAGGGCTTCGCCTGTGCAGCAGCGCTGAATGGTAGACCAGACATCCCCGGTTTCGGTGGCTTGTCCCCGGATGGAGCTGTCCTCTGAAATCTCCCCGGTTTTCACTGTGACTAACAGATCCGAAATTGGAATTAAAAAACAGAAAGAAAGAAAACACTGACCAAAAGTGTAGTTGCGCACCCTACACACACAGGCTCAAGCCAGCCATAGCAAGCGCTAAAATGCCCATCTAGAATGACCACATTTCTGGTATTTTGATTGTAGTGGGGCAGATAACCTGAGAAATTGTGCACTTTGTAATAAAAGCATGACATTTCGTACACTTATAGCCAAAGGTAGTCCAAAATAAAATGGATGTTGAGCCATCATGTATTTTCAATAAGCCGGCCGCGGCAACCATTCTCAAAATGGCCACTAGTATTGCAACAGTATTCAGATCAATTTTCTTATTAGCATGACATATATTATGATGTTAATGATCTAGTTAGTTAAATATATTCTTCACACATAATTCTTGGGAGTTTCTACATGAATAATAAATACATTTCAAGATGGCAGTCAGGATTAGCATGAAAATTGTAAGTGCAATAAAGTTGCATATTACTACGATATCGATGATCTCCCTATTGAATTATACATTTATGATGCAGAATTAAAATCTGTAACTTAAGATTAGCCCAGAAGCTTCCTTCATTCTCACAATTCAAGATGACCACACTTTCCTTCAAGATTTCAGAAACAGATTTAAGTAGGGCTAGTTAAATTAGCTAATTTAGCTAGATGTAGTTTGACTTTTGAGAGCTACCACAGGTTCCTTTATACAACCACAGGTGGCAGTGTGGTGACTATATAAAACATATTGATGTCAATGGGGCATTTTGCCCATGTTCAGGGTGGAAAATAAAAAAGAAAGATTTGCATAAGACAAGTCAAATTGGTGTTTTCAAAAAGAAGGGATCATGGAGAATAAATAAAAACATATTTAAAAAATCTTTGTATATTCCCACAAGGTGTTTGGGTGCTCTGAAAATGACAACCAAAATGATTTTTCAGACTTGTGAGGTCTGCTGTTCAGACCCTGAAGGGATTTGTTTTCTGTTCATTGCTTTTTGTGAGAGTGTTTCTACTTATCTCAGTAAGGAAAATAAATCAAGAGCCTATGTTGAGTACAAATATGTCTTCTGAAGGCTTAAACAGAGCCCAGCCAAAAACTCCAATAAAATTTGTATCAACTTTGAGGGACAGCTATGACCATGCAGGATTATCCAGACCAAACGTGACGATTTTGCTACATACTATTCCTATTTATGTACCAGCCTGCACAATTTTAGCCTCCTACATGGTTTAGTTCTTGCGCTGTGGGCTTGTGAACTTTGACAAAAAAAAAGAGGCCGAACAAAATCGACACCCCCCTCCCCCTGTAAAACTGGCTGTATCTGGCTGTGACACTGTATCAAGCTGGCTGGACATATGAAAAAGGCTGCATTGGCTGTCTTTCCAGAGCTTACAAATGCCCTGTATAACTGTCTTCCGCCTCAAGTAATGGCCACGATAGATATGGTTTATTTTCTGTATGACCGAACCAGCACATCCACAGAAATAGACTAAGCAAGAAGGAAGTTATTTGTGAAGAGGCATAATGTGCATGCAATCCCCCCAACAAAGTATTCCCTAAAGGAGCATGTTCAGAGGGCAGTGTATCAGGGAGGCTATGTCTGGGGTCAGAGGCTGGTATCAACACCAGAGCTACCTTCACCAGAGACTTTCTAATGAGCAGACACAGCATAGACATAGAATCCTCCTTAGAAATGCATGGGGTTAGTTAGTAACACCAATATGGCAGTAGTCTACACATGTCCCGCCCTTCCTGTATGCATCCCCATTCACTTGAATAGGAAAATAGCTGCCGGATAACTGCCCAAAGTGCGTTACCAAGATGGCCGCCGAGTGGAGGGACTTGCCTAAAAGGATTTTGTCTTCACCCTGTAAATGAGACATCTGAGGGTCATTATGAACCATTCTGGACATTCCTACCAGATGCAGGCTAGTCTTGCTATGAACTTGTTTCCTGCAAGAAGGGTTGTGCTAAGTAGTGTAAGTGCAAAAAAGCTACCTTAGGGCGTTTTCACACCTGAAAGTCCGGACCAAGGTCCGAACCAATGTTCGTGTTTAGTTACATTGGATACATTTGATCCGGTTAGTTAATGGTTTCACATTGCAATTTTTCTTAGCGCACTTAAGAACTCTGCATGACGTCCCTGCATCCTGTCGTTACCACCTACGTGCGCTGCGTCTCCCTTTGATTGGTTTGTTTACAGGCATGTGTCTGACGTTGACATGTCATTTCAGTGGGTTTTCCTACCTAAAAGCACCGCTTCTTCTTATGGCTTCTTGTACCTTAATATGCTGCTGCGGCTGCCACAGATTTTTTAAGCTTCTGAATTCAGATAGCATTGCTCTGCTGTCCTTCCTATCCCCTCTCTCTCATCCTCAAATGTTGTAAATGTCAGTATTTTAACAATTTTTTGTTGACTCTTAGACAAAATTGACAGACTTCTAATTCAAATTCTAATTAAATAGGCTAGGCTATATGATCTCCTACTCTCTTCGTATGCATTCGCGGCACTATTTATTATCCGTTATTTGGTAGCTAGCTGCCTCAACTTCCTGTAATTGGTCCGAAAGTCCGAATCATCCAAAAAGTGTTTTCATACTGCAAACGAACCGAAGCATGGTTCAGTTTGATCCGTACAGAGACCACCTCTTTAGGTCAGACCAAATTTTGGTCTTTTGATCCGGTCCGTGGTAGAGTTCTCAACGGGTCGGCCCGCCAAACCGGACGGGACCCGCAGGTTCGGGTCGAAAATATAATGACTCGGGTCGGGTCGGACCTCGGGGTTAATCTTTTCTGCTCAGTGATTTTTTTTATTTTTTATTAATCATCGCAGCTGTTCACTGTAAAGAAAGTCTGCTGCTGCGTGCAACGTGCATAATGGAGAGGGCAGGGGCAGACGCTGCGTGCACGCCTTTAGCCTGGAGAAGAAGATGGAGTTGGTGAAAAGTAGACTAAACTTGCCGCAGGTGAATTCACCGTCGCTACTACAGGAGCGGGAAAATCAGGTCTGGAAAGTGTTTGGAGTGGTGCTGGATTCTGATGGAAATTCTACAGGTTATGTGCAATGCTCAAAATGCAAGGTGCTGATGAAATATGTGACCCTGCAAGGTGAAACCAGTCACTTTGGTAAAATGTACAAAATTAAGTTATTGTGCTCACATGGACGGCCATAAACTAAGCTTTTCAACGATAGATATATCGAAGGTATCTGTTTGCAAAACGTATCGCTAAGATAACCGCATGTCCGCATCCAAAGTTGGCATGGTTCTTCCGTCACGATACGCCAGAAGAGGAGAAAATCACAGTTTTAAGTAAATTGTCACGCTAATGTGTTGAATCTTTACCTAAATAAAGTCAAGGTTTAACAGTCAAAACGTATATTTTACGTCAGGCCACGGGCCGGGTTCAGGCAGATAATTCATGTTGATGTGTCGGGTTACATCGGGTCCGGGCTTTATAGACTAGGCAGGATTTTGGAAAATGTGCTTATTTAAAGTCCCGAAGGCAAATCATGTTAATTTTTGGCATACAACATTTTTAGGGGTTTTGAAGGGTGCTGAATTCAAATCTTCTGTATGCCAGGCTCAAAAATGTCCCATAATGCCTCAAAATGGAGAAATCCAATATGGCCACCGCCGCCAGGTCAAAATCTAATTAATCACTTATCTTTTGGACTGTACAAGATAAAAACCTGAATGTAATGTCCTTTTATAGGTTTTCACATATAGGGAATTCAATGCCATGCTCAGATTCAAGATCAAGACTAAAGAAAATGCTTGAAATTAATGTACATGGTTAAAATTGTTGTCTCGGATAATGAATAATTCATGAAAAAAGAGGACCATGAAACAGGTTGATGGCTTTCTGAAGAATTTACTTGAAACATGTTTAGAAGCAAGGTTGATTACCATATTTTAACCATCTATTGATATTATTTATCTGTATTTTAACTATTTATTTAGTATTTGAAGAAAATGCTTGAAATTCTTAAGCTAAATGCCGAACTGTTACTACTAGATTTGCCTACTAATGAAATATTGTACCTGAGCCTATGTCCAGTGTGCTATGATGACATGTTTGCCCATCCCACCCCTACCCTTACCACTACACACACAAATACCCATATGTAACCCTGAATGAGGCCACACCCTCTACCTACACACTGAGGAGGCACTTGTGAATTATGTCATTCCCCTCACACGATGCTCAGCAGTAACAGGTAAACTATAACATAATATCATAACAATTTGTTTAGGACCATGTAATTCGTCTGTAATAGCATGTGAAGATTGTTATGTGAGGATTATGTATAGGCTAACTGAATAATTAATATATTATAAGAAACTAAAAACACGTTAGCCAGTTAGCCTTTGTGAATAGGAAGAAGCTAACTAGAGCCTCCACTCTCCGGGATGTGGGCCCCCTCTTGACAAGATGTCGCCCGCAGCATTCAAGGCCCCCGGCACATGAACTGCTCTGAAAGAGCTGAACAGGGGATGCAGGCTGCAAAGAAAGTGCGGGAGGACAAGGAGAGCGGCCCTCAGCTCCAGGACATTGATGTGCTGGGATAGCCAAGGTTCTATCCAGAGTTCATTGATGCCCTGACCATCGAGAACGGTGCCCCAGCCTACTGGGGATGCGTCTGTAAATACGACCCGGCGACGAATCACCGGTCTGCATTCACTGGGCGCATCTGAAGGAGGGCAAGGGGGACTACCTGCACCATAAGGCCTAAGAGGCGAAGGCAGAGTTTCCACTCCACCTGGGCGTGCAACGTGAAGCGACTGAGACATGCGGCGAAAGACTGCTGTCTCGCCGGTGAGAGAGTCACGGATGCCCTCCTGGAGTCCAGGACCATGCCCAGGAAGGTGATGACCTGGGAAGGCTGGAGCCTGCTTTTCTTGGGATTGAGGCGCAAGCCCAAGTCCTGAATGTGCTTTAACAGCAAGGCCACGTGTAGTTGGCATTGCACTTCTGAGGTTGCACAGATGAGCCAGTCATCTAGATAGTTTAATATCCTGAGCCCCCGCTGCCTCATGGGTGCAAGAACTGCATCCATGCACCTGGTGAAGGTTCGGGGGGCCAGAGAGATTCCAAATGGGAGGACTTGGAACTTGAAGACCCGACCCTCAAACACAAACCTCAGGAACCGCAAATGCTCCGGCCAGATGGGTATCTGAAATTAAACATCCTGCAGGTCGATGGTAGCAAACCAGTCCCCTGCATTGATGGCCTGCCGCACTCTCGAAACTGTGATGAATCTGCACCTCAGGGACCGGAGGTGCACGTTGAGACCCCTGAGGTCTAAAACAGGACGAAGGTCCCCTGTGCGCTTGGGTACAAGAAAATAACGGGAGAAGAACCCCGCTTGGGGGTCTGAACACCTGACTTCCCTTATCGCCCTCTTGTCCAGGAGGGTGGACAGCTCTGCACATAAGATCTGAGCGTGCATGGCACTGCTCACCAAGGTAACCACGGGGCCTGGTCCTGAACTGCAGGTGGTACCCATGGGTCAATGGTGGAGAGCACCCATGGATCCGCTCCTAAGGCCAGCCAAGAGACCCTGACACCTCTTCTGCACAGTGGCGGCTGTAACGCGCCTGCTGCAACAGGGTGGTTGCCTGTGGGCCGAACATGGACCCAGGCTCCACCGACACTCTCAAAAGACGCTCTCTGTCTGCCTGCTGGAGCTGAGATTGAGACAGCCAGAGATGGCGTCTAGCTACCCAGAACTGAGCCAAGGAGCGGCCCAAACACAACACATACTTATCATGGCCATCCAAATGTGGATGATCAGTTAGTGCCACAGCTACTATCTCTTCCACCAATTCCAAAAGCTTGTAAGGAGATCACCTCCTGTTGTTGCTTCAAGGGATGTCTAAGCCTGCGCTGCAGTTGCAGGAAAAGTGGCATGTAATGCATGGAGTCATGCAGCTGCAGCAGCACCTGTCAGAACACTGCTGAAGAGGAGGAGGATGAGGATGATTAGGATAGCCTAAGGCGGGGATTACATTAGCCAGCGGCAAGCGGCAGGTTTCCTATTGTTCTCTAGGGTTCGGCAGCGGAACGGTGGCAACGCTAGCTTAACACTAGCGTTGAACAAGCTGAGCGTTGAACTTGGTTCAACTTTCAAAGCACAACGCGAGTGTATTCAATTGACAAACCGTTTGTGTTGCTTAGGAACGAGACAAAATGTATTATGGTATGAGCGTCGCGTTATGTTTGCCGCTGCCGCTGGCTAATGTGATCCTCACCTAAGTGTGTAGCCTACCTCTTCATACCAAGAAGTTTAAAGAATTGAATAGAATAGAATGGATTAATTACTAAATAAATAGGTAAATATGCATTATTAAATAAATAGTTAAAATAAAGATAAATAGATAAATACAGATAAATAATATAAATAGATAGTTAAAATAGTATAAATTTTCTTCAAATACTAAATAAATAGTTAAAATACAGATAAATAATATAAATAGACCTGTATCATGGTCCTCTTTTTTCATGAAAAATACAACAATTTTAACCATGTACATTCATTTCAAGCATTTTCTCTAGTCTTGATCTTAAATCTGAGCATGGCATTGAATTCCCTATATATCTATAGATTGTGATGACTGAGGAAGCCTCTGAGCTTCCCGGTTAGAACTCCTTAGCAACAAGTCCATAGAAACCAATTCATGTGTTGAATTTGCTATTACCCAGTGTGCTTTGTTTAATGGTCTTAATGTTTTATTGTTTTATTTCATGTAGATATTAGTTATTAGAGGTGTAACTGTGTTTTTGCAGTAATGCAGGAATTGTGCATTCATGTTCATGCTTGTGTGTTTCCACAATGTTGTTCTGTAGCTGTGCTGAAATGGCCACCCTTTTGGTGGAGTGTGTTGTGTAGGATGACAAGCCAGAATGTACGTCATTTAGGTTGTAGTTGTTTAAAGCAAATGACTGACTGGTTTTATGAAGCTTCATTAAAAGTGAAAATCATCACAATATATATTCCTGTAAAAGCACATTACATTCAGGTTTATACCTTGTACAGTTTTAAAGATAAGTTATTAATTAGATTTTGACCTAGCGGTGGCCATATTGGATTTCTCCATTTTGAGGCATTATGGGACATTTTTGAGCCTGGCATACAGACGATTTGAATTCAGCACCCTTCAAAACCCCTAAAAATGTTGTATGCCAAAAATGAACATGATTTGCCTTCAGGGTTAATTTCTTTTAAAAATTGACCTAGACTATTAAAAGCTACGGGCCGGGCCGGGTCGGGTTGTAATTTTTTTAGGCCCGTTGAGAACTCTAGTCCGTGGCACCTTTCTCACCTCCAATTTTGGTTCGGACCAAACGCGGTAGAATCTTTGCCTTTTGCAAGAGACAGCTACAGTACAGGCTTCTTTCATCCATCCTTTCACTCATTCAGCATTCATTCAGCCAGCTAGCTCTGATGAGTACGAGTAGTACAAGATATATATATAATTGGATAGGTGAACCAAAGGTTTTCTTGTAAGTGTTATTGTTTATCGTCTATGTTATATATTATTTGACGTTTAACCTATATTTGTATGTATGATCTACAATTTGCAATAATTGGGTTAGGCTAATTATTCGGGTGTAAGGCTAACACATTTGGGCCTTCTTCATTAAGGGAAAACTGATTCAACCACCTAAACCATATATTCTCTGCATATACCGGTACCCTCAAATTGTCATGCAACATGAACTGTGGCATGTTCCATCTTCTTCTTTACTTTGTTGCCCATACATAATATATTGGAGATACATAAATCGGGTGTATGGCTAATACATTTGGGCCAACAGCATTAAGGGAAAACTGATTCAATCATCTAAACCATATATTTTCTGAAAGCATATAGCCTCAAGATGTGATATAGAATGTGTTTAGACACCCTCCTAATTATTTTGTTGCCCATGCATGAGAAAATTTGAGTGTATGACTGATGAGTTTTGCCCTGTGTACTATGAGGGGAAAACTTATTCAACCCTTCAAACCACATATTTTATGAGAATTTTTTTTGGGAAAGATTCTTGAAATACTGTAGTCTTTTAACTAATTCCCCTCACTCAAGATTTACTCAAAAGACTACAGTCCTCCCGAAAACCGTATATCGTATGGTGTAAGGAGGCCTTAATTTGGGTGAAGTATCTGGCTGATACCTGGTCATTATAGCTGATTTTCAAAGTTACGAATGTTCTTGATCTCAGCTACTTTGTGATTAGAGAAGAAAACTCTTTGTTAATCACTTCCTTTGCAATTTAAGATAACTAGGGTAAAATAAACTGCTTTATGAATGGTAAGGGCAGTGTCCGTGTTTTAAGTTTACAGAGATATAAACATTACATGTTTTGGAGGTATTTACGCTTCTGAACTGAAACATTTCTGTCTCAGAAATCTGGCCACCTTACTGAATGGGCCATGCTAAGTGAGACTAGCCAGTCCAGGGTGTATCTGGTGCAGGTCCAGTGAGTCTCTCATTGGTCAGGTAGGGTTACTATCTGCTCCAGGGTCTGCTGCTTCTTGGGAACTCCCTTCACCCCAGAATGACACACAAGCAACCTGAAATGTTCAGTGCTACAGTACAAGAAGACTGGAGTCCACAACAAAAAAGCAAGCTGCCAATTGACAAAGTTCTGAACTTAATTAGACACGGATCTAGAGTCTCGAGTAATTTTTGCTTCAGAAACAAACACATGTAAATGGGCAGGCAGGGCTGCTCATTTTAAGACAAAAATAAAATATCACAAGTCCAGGCGAAGATTTTGGCACTGTTGAATTTCAAAAGATTTTGGCACTGTTGAATTTCAAAAGAGTACCCATTTTTCGGTGGATGTATTTGGAGGTAAAGTTGAGTGTATTATTCAGGATAGGCTTCTCTTTCACTTGCAAACAATGGTGTTTTATCACACACTCATTCTTAGATACAGCTAAACATCTGTCCAATGAAGCCTTAATTCTTCATACCACATTCAGAGGCCTACAAATTATAGTACATTTAGGAACACTCTTCATGAATTATATGGACAGCGTTTCTGACAGCTTGATAATCTCCTCTGTGTGTGGTGCCGGAAGACATTCCTACAAGAGCTAACAACCCGTTCACAACCCGGTGCTATTTTAGTTAAGTTTAAAAATAGAATTCAGGCGAGTTTTGAGACATGATCCGCACACTATGTTTTGCTACATATAATGCACTACTGTGACTTAGTCCATTTGAATATACATAGTGCATACTAAGTTCTACTGTTACACCATGCAGTGAGAGAAAATAAGAGTTACAAGGATGTTTTCTTTTCCTACAAGATATCATTTGAGCAGATTTGGTGTGTGTGTGTGTGTGTGTGTGTGTGTGTGTGTGTGTGTGTGTGTGTGAATGTGTGTGTGTGTTTTCATTCAACAAAAACAGAAGCACATACATCTCCCCCTCTGCCCGACATCCGAGCAGTTTGAGGCGAAACGCGAAGCTCTAAAGTCCACATCCAGGCACCAATGCCCCAGTGACACCCAAAACAAAGAGGAAGTATGGGGTATGCTGCCCTCACAAAGGACGACACCGATACTCAGAGACAAAAGTCAAGGCATAGTGGAAACCTTTTTAAACATCTCCCTGTGCATCGGACACATGATAGCATTGTTGTGGACCGCCTCTCACAGTCCACCGACACACAAAGGTGGGTCTTTGGGTATAGACTAAAGAGACAAAAGTTTGCCATTGTATTTTCCTTACAAACCTTTCTAAGAGCCAAATTTTCCTCACCTACCCAGAGAACAAAAAAATTGAAAAAGAGAACTTGTCAGATCTTTTGCCTGTGATATGCAGACCATTGTGAACACATCTCTGCAGTTTTACTATACTTATTAAGGGTAGTTTAAGGACATTGAGTTAGGATGTTTACTTTTTTGGGGAACCTTTGTGTCTGTATGCATTACATTTTTTGTTTCACATGAAAACATTACAATACTGCACTCTACTGGTGAGAACACCACACACACACACACACACACACACACACACACACACACAAGCGCACACACACACACACACACAAGAGAGAGAGGAAGCAAGAGAGACAGATAGAGGGAGAGAAAGAGAGAGAGAAGTGTGATTTGTACACATAGGGTTTGTGTACAAATGTCTGTATAATCTCTATTATGTTAGTGAAGGAAAAGATGTAAGGACCGCGCACATGATATCATCTCCTGATGGTCCAGATGTTGTCTCAGGCATCAGGCTATTCTGTTTAGTTTGAGTGCCGTGTGGATGATATGATACAGGCAGAGTTTTTGAGTGATGTAATTTAACTCTCTTATCAGCTTCCCAGAGATAAATAAACATGTAAACATAGCTGGTGCTTCTCAGAGGTGGAAAAAGACCATTTCAAAGTCCCCGCTGTGTTGGAGGCAATCTCTGAAACAGGGTAGACTGAAACATATAATTTTTGTATGCTTGTAATATATGTATATTCCTCACTCGCAACAGAAATGGGGGTCCCTTTGGTGAATGAAATTATATATATAGGCAAAGTAATGCTAAATAACTAGCTAACTAAGCTAGACAAATTCAAATGAATGACATAATATCTTAAAATCGACTTTACATTTTGAACATTTTCTCCCATATTGATTCTCTGTGTCTGTGTGGCCAATATTACAATACTATTACTGTGTAAGGATTCAGAACCACCTTAGCTAGCTCTCCTGTGTACCTTGACTCTAAACAAAGATCCCTAGTATCCTGTGTGGAACATATGGGAATGTGTGGAGCACCTAATTGACTCCGTCACATGTTTGTGACCCTGGGCTTACGGGGGCTGATGAAGGGATGAGGAGGATCCCTGGGCTATGCTAACATCTGAACACTGGAATTTTCCACAAATAACACAGGAATAATGTTGGACTGGACGGTACTCACTCAGCTGAAGAGAAAAGGCCAGTGGGCAAGCTGACAGAAGGAGCATTGCAGCAGTGCTCGCAGTCTGTCACTGTTGGGGCTTGCAGTGGCAGTTTCACCCCCAGAGCACCAACGTTTACCGAGTGTCTCCTGGAGATTGTTATCACGTGCGATAAGTGTAAGCGGCTGCTGGAGCACACACACACACACACACAGATAGAGCCCCACAATTACTCACGTGAACGTGCAGCCAAGGTAAGAAACACACTCACACCTGCTCCTCTCTGAACACCAGGCAAATATTTACAGAGTGTTCCTAAGAGAGAGCAGTTTTACTGACAAGTCACAGAACAATTAATCAAGTGGTATGAGGATTAAGTGTGTAGGAGTTACAGACCCATTTCCAAAAAAAGCTGGGACACTGTGTAAAATGTAAATAAAAACAATGTGATGAATGATGAATACAAACCATGTAAACCCACAATTAGCTGCAAAAAGAATAGACAACATATCAGATGTTGAAACTCACAAACTGTACTGTTGAAATCATGAAAAAATATAGCCTCATTTTCAATTTGATGCCAACAACACGTCTAAAATTGGGGCAGAGGCATGTTTACCACTGTTTTGCATCAACTCTTCTTTTAACAACATCCTGAGTAGACCTGTTGCTGAAGTTTTAATTGTGTATTTCATTTCATGATATTTGATAGATCTGGACTGTAGGCAGGTCATTTCAGCACATGGACTCTTCTACTCTGCACTGTTGCAGGTGCAGAATGCAGTTTATTATTGTTTTCCTGACATATTCAAGGTCTTCCCTGACAAAGACCTAGGCTGGATGGCAACTATGTCGCTCAAAACCTGTAGTAATCATTCAACATCAATGTGCCTCTCCAGATTTAGAAGCTGTCCATGTAAGAGGCACTAATGTACCCCCCTATCATAGTTTTTCACTTCACCTCGTCCCATCTTATACAAGTTTGGGGCCCAGATGAGATGGCAGCATGTCTGGATCACGTCTAATATGGTTTCTCCTTTGCCTGAGAGTTTTGACCAGTACTTGTGGATGGAGCATCAAACTCTGTTTATAGAAAATGGTATTGATGGTTTTGGAGTCCATACTATGATTTACATTACAGAAACAGGTCTGTTATTAATGCAGTGGCATCTGCGGCCCCGAAGATCACAACCATCGAATATTGTTTTTAAGCCCTGTGCCAAAGACTTCTCTGGATTCTCTGAATATTTTAATTATATTATGTACCATAGATAACATATTTTATTCTTGACGTTTTCTACCAGAAATTCTTTTTGTTTGAAGTATAAAGTCACTCTCTGCGTGTGTGTGTGTGTGTGTGCATGTGTGTGAGCGTGTTTCTTTCTCTTTCTCAGGTGCATCTGAGGCCCCAGGACTCTCTGCTCCTCTTTTGATTTACTAGGGGGTACTTTAGTGTTTAGTGTTGTCAAACTGGAGTGGTAAATACACACTGCCCTTAAGGATATAAATCCAGGATATGAATGAATTTCTTGGGGTGTGAATGAATTGTATTCCCCTCACAGAAGTATAGAAATCTATGATATTTACTTTTCAAACCTAATTAGATATTACACTTCGCTTTGTTCTACACACACACACAGAGCAAGCTAGAGTGAGAGAGAGAGGCTACAGTATTTCCATATGAGAAACAATGTCAGACCTTTGTTAATTAAAACTGACACATGGAGATGACATGCAGGGATATTGAGTGGTGTCACTTCCATTCTCTCCTACTTACTGATGATTGATTTGGGTTCATCACCTACACCATACTCCAGTCATTTCCTGTGTCAACTGAATGCCATCTTACACCTATGTGTAGAGCTTCAGAACTTGTGAGTAACCACACAAAAAATCCAATTTTGGCAAGAAGAGACAAGAGGAGTTGAGGGAAAGGTGTTTTAACTTGAGCCCTCTGCTATTCAGTTAATCGTTATTTATCCAACTCTTTCCTTTCCAACTTGCCCAGTGGTAGCCTAATCAAGGCATGTAGAAACAAGAATAATTCACAATTACCCTATTTTGTCTCTGTTTATACAGTACACAAAAAACTGAACTGTGGAAACTTCTTTTTTCTGTTGGCTACAGCACAGTAGCTTGACTTCCCATCTCGAGTGAATATCCATACAGCCACGTTCAAACTTAACCTGGTCCCCTAAGACTCAGACCATTAAACATATGTCATATTTCACTTCTAATCTTCTTACCCCGTACAGTACAATTGCACGCCATAAAAAAGCACTCTCTTCACACAGAGGCTGGCGACTTTGAAATTCCTAATGAGGAGATTAAATAACGCGGGCGGAGAACAAAGACAAAAGAGTCCGCGCGCAGTGTGAGCGATGCTGGGAACCGCTGCTATTGAGGACTGTGCCGTCACGTTGGAGATAGCAGTTGTGAATGAGGCGCCGACTGTAAAGGAGGATTAAGGCCGAGATTAGGTTGCTTTATTAAGATATTTCTGATCCTCATTAGACCCCTGTTATATCAGACGCATTGATTCGCGCTTGCTTTCTCGTCCACTTACTTTTCAGAGCGCGGCAGAGAAAAGTAGGGGGAAAGCGAAACGGAGCAGGATTATTATGCATCACAACGAAGAAAGTTCGACAACTCGTCCAAGTTTCTTTTCACACAATAGGTAATCAGTAGAAACAGCTTGGGTCTTTGTTCACCATCAGTTGACCTTCTGTTGCATGCACGTGTGTATTTCCCTCTCAACCACCAGCACCTGCGACTGTGTTTACATTTCTGTGATTGCTCTGTTATCTTTCAAATAGGGAAATCAGTGAGGTGTCGTCTGTAGGTGGGAGGAGACGATGATCTTTTAAGTCAATATTGATTCAACGACTCCTGTGCAAGTTGCTTAAACACTCAACATTCACGTCATTCACAATCAAACTCTTCGACCCCTCAACTACACAACACTAAATTAATACTTTGTGCTGATAAAAAGCTCATCAGCTAATAGAATATGAGAATAAAATCTAATTTCTGTTACATTTATGTCCGAAGAGTCTTAATGCTTTGACAGCTAGTCTATTGTCCTCGGTTGCACTGGGCAATACTGAAGCACCAATATACTGTAGGCTACAGAATGTCAAACGTGTAAGGGCAAGTGGTGGTAGCTCTCACACCTTTCCCCAAACCCTCACTCACTATTATCTGCTCTCTCGCCTCCTCTGTCAACATGCAGCCAGTTGTGGCAGGTGCTCTGTGAATGGGCTAGGCTCAGTGAGACAGTGAAGAGCGATACAGCAAGACAGGCTGAGACAGGTCCTCTGCACTGACGGGTAGAGGTCAGGTTTTTAGGTAGGTTTAGGTTATATGGCGTGGTATAACTATTTATTCACTGCAGTTCACATGTAATTATAAAAAGTGGTCTGTTTGATGAAAACAGATGCCCTGGGGGAAATAAGGCCATCTGCCATATCAATTATCCACACTTTCCAAAGAAAGCAGGTGTTTCAGATGCAAAACATGCAAATCTTGGCTATACAAGACTTGTGTGATCAGGGTTCCTGCACCTTGGTTAAGATTCAAGGACCTTTCAATGACTTTCCAGGCCCAATATCCTCAAATTCAAGGACCTAATGTGTCGATAAATGTCAAGCGCGGGCATGGTTAAATCATGTTACCTCAACAGACCAAGGATACCTTGTCGCAGTTTTCTTTTATTTTTGGTCATGACAGATGGTAGGCCTATTCAATGGTTCATATTTGTATTTTGCATAAAACTGAGCTGAAATAAACTTTTCCTAAACAAGTTAAACTCGTTACCATGAACCTGTTGGTTTATTCATCAATATGTTAAATTAAATATTTGGACAACAAACACTACACGTGGGAAACACGCAGTCATCAGGCTGCCTGTGTAGTTCTAAACAACGTAAATCAGGCATAGGGCCTACGCATAGGATATAGACAGAAATGGTGGCGAAATAATGGAAACATGTCAATAGGTAAGCAGACGGAATTGTATGGATTTTTTTCCTCAAAAAGAATTTTCAGATTCACAAACTTTCAAGGATTTCAAGGACACGTGGGAACCCTGTGTGATATACACTTGGCACACACTCAAATCAAACAGACAAATTGTCATTTTTTAGTCATCACAGTGATCCCTTTTTTGAAACAAATAGGCTATATTTCTTTATGCTTTTGACATGCTAGTGGACATAGACAAAGTCCTTTTAGACAAGTCCCTCCACTCGGCGGCCATATTGCAACGCTTTTTAGGCACTTATCAGGCATCTATTTCAACAGAAATGCGCGTGCGCAAGACTTCACGCCACCAACTCTGGTCCAGCAGCGAGGTCACAACACATGATTGGCTCAATGTATTCACATATCGACGTTTTGCCGCGGAAGGCGTGGGATATGTGTAGACAACTGCCATATTGGCGTTACAAACTAACCCCATGCATTTATATGGAGGATTTTTTGAATGCCGTCTCCTCATTAGAAAGTCTCTGACATAGAGCTTTGAAGCAGGGAGAGGTGTGACCTTGTGGTGTCTCCTACCACACCTGATCACAGGTAGCTCTTATCAAGGTGTGCCATACCCAATGCTGTGAAAAAGTCATGTCTGCTATAATGTTATGACCGATGCATTACGTCATGTCTCCCATAATGTAACGACCGATGCATTAATGTATCAGTCATACTGTGAAATGCTTTTAGGGTGTCCAGTGTACTGATTAAGCAAAGGACTTGCTTTTTAGCCACTGACTAAAGCCATAGAGAAAGGGGTACTGAAAATGTTGTAGCTGCTAAATAAAAATCACTGAAAACTCACTGAAAATCTATTTCATTCATTGAAGAAGAGTATTCATAGTTTGTTGACTGATGCCAGTCCAAATAAATGATATGTAAAATGCACAATTAGTGACAACAAATTTTTAAGAAACAAGTTCCAGTTGGCCAGACAGATGCTGGAGTCGAGTCGGTGGAGTCTTGTTGTACCAGCCCCACCTTGTGGCTATGCTTTTTCATGACCTTGCCTTAGTAGGCCTTATTACTGTGATCATAGTGTTACGGTTAGGATGGATTTAGAAGAGAATTCATGATTTTTAATGTTGTGATTGTAGATGTAGGTTACATTTTGTTTTTAAAGTTATTTATAAAAAAAACACTACATACAACACATAATTTATATTAAAAAGTACTCATTTATTTTTTTAGTTTTTGCCGTTTGATCAACTTGTAGACTGGTTTGTCAGAATATTTTACTTATAGTTGAATGGTAATTCTTGGAACATAAAAACAACATTCACTGCAGTCTAGCTTTAAAAGACCACTCGAGGGATAAAGTTCAGAAAGCAAAACAAAAAGAGCCAACAATGTAAACATGTGTATATTTTCCTTTTGGTTTATTTATCAATCAAACCAATAGTTGTGTTCCACATGAAACCCCCCCGTCAGTAGCATGGAGGAGCATCAGGGATGGGCTGGCAACGTTCCACCACAGCGTTGATCTCTCCGATCCTCACACCGTCGTAGGTACCGGTCACCGTGGTCCAGTGTGTGTTCCCGTCCTCGTACGTCCGGCTCAGGCGGGCCGTGAAGGGGATGTCGGCCGTCATCTTCCTGGCGTCCATCCTCACGGTACATGAGTGGTTGGGCTTGACTTGCACCTGGACCGAGATGGAGTGGCTGATGGACTCTACTGTTGTGGTCCCCTCAGAGAAGGTGACGGTCTGCTCCTTGGTGTAATCCACGTTGCCGGGATTCAGGATGGGAACCTTGCCCTTCATCGTGGAGACGGTGCCGTTGCGGGTCTCGCGGCCAATATCCCAGGTCTTCTCAATGGTGGTGGTCTTCTCGAGGAGAACGGTCTTCTCCACCTCGCGGCACTCATAGTTGGTGACCTTGGCCAGCTGGATAGTCTCAGGGGGATAGTGGAAGAGCTCGACCTCGTCAACGCCGTACTCCACGTGGGTGATGTGCTGGCTGTAGGCCTCGGTGTTGATGGACAGCACCTGGTATTTCTTGTACCAGTACTCATCCCCTTCCCAGGGCAGGAAGAAGGCCTCATGCTCAGGCACTACCTTGCCCAGGCCGTACTTGTTCTTGCCCACGTAGATGCCAGCCTTCGGGCATGTCTTGACCGCGTCTCTGGGCACAGACCCATAGGAGTCTTCGATCCACTCAAGGAACTCAAAGTGGTCTACGTTGACCAAAATGTCGAACTTGATGGCTGTGTACTCCTGGTCTGCATAAGGGTACTGGCAATAGTTGCCTTTGCTGGGCGTGTAGAAGCCAGCCTCGCAGTTGAACTTGCAGACATAGTCGGGGCGGGAGGTGTAGCCGCTGAAGATCCCCACTGCCCCGTTAGGCAGGGTGCCGTTCCAGGGGACCCACTTCAGGTTTGGATTCATGTCAAACATTAAAGACTCAGACAGCGCCCCCTCCTGGGAAGGGTTTGGATGTCTGACTGGGGCATTGGTCTCAAAGGGGGGCACCACGTTACCCTTCTCTGGATTCAAGGTGAATTCTGTCATGAGATAGATAGAAAGTGTGTCTGAATATTAGGATGGGACATAAACACACATACACAAACACACACACACACACACACACACACACACACACACACACACACACACACACACACAAACATGCACACACACACACACACACACACACACACACACACACACACACACACATTTGGTATTTAACACAGGAGTTCTTGAGTGTTTGAGGATAGATACATACAGAGATACAGCAAGGCATGGTAACAAACATGACAATTCCATGGCAAATATAATTACTATCACAAGTCATTAAGAAAAAAAAACAATATTTGTGACCCTTGTATGAATAAATAGTAAATGTGCCCTAGTAAAAAGTAGATCAGAGAAAGAGTAATTGCTTTTCACAAAGAAGGAAAAACATTGTACTTATCAAATGAGCAGATACTGTGTTTTATCTACATGTTTACTTTTAGCGAAGGACACAAGGGCTGTATTGCAGCGCACGTTTTCAAATGACCTCAAACTGCTCTGTGAAATTCTACATCTGTGTAAACGGAACACTTTGTCAACCCTAACGCAAGATCCACACGTGAGAGATGCTTTTCTTCGACTCAACCTAGTGTGTTTACTGAAATTTTACACGCTACATCACAGGGGGACAGATAATTTTGTATTTGTCTTGATTTTATTTTAAGTTATTTCTAAAATCCTTTCTTGATGGCATATGGATATGTTCAGCTAATGTGCCTGTGGTCAAAATGATGGAACATATATCACACAGATTATGAGATCATTTACTCTGTATAGAAGAGAGAATATATATGAAACTGTACTGTAGTTGCATCCATATGTATTCATCTCACCTGTCTCAGCGACGCAAAGCTGCAGGACAGCCCAGAGCACAGGGAGCAGTAGCCTCATCTGTAATACACACACACACACACACACACACACACACACACACACACACACACACACACACACACACACACACACACACATGTACACATGGGCAAAGAGAGAGAGAGATCTTAAACATGTCTTTTGCCAACAGCTTCTCTTTATTTTAGTTGTCAATTAAAATATGACATAATATGACAATATTTACAGTAAAAATGAACATGATAACAATCCTTAAAATAGTCAGTATTTTAATCAACTCTCGTTGTAGGGAGTGAGGCTGGCACTGCATTGTTGCACTTCTAAAATGGTTTGTATTGACCTATTCTGTTTTGTGTAACACACATGATGAGCAATGTTAAAAACAAAAAATGTAGCTTAATAAGCTTCTATGTGTTCGCTCTGAATAAAATTGAGTAAAGTCAATAGTGTGCGGTAGAGATGGGTTGATTTGGAAGCTTCAATGTGTGTTGTACATGGATCAACTGACATTTTTAAACAAATAATAAGTAATATAAAGTTATATCAGTATTACTTATATTCTAGAAAGAACATGAAGAGCATATATGCACAAAGAGCATTTTAAAGGTTTAAAAAACATTTCTCAATGAGAACAGTAAAGCACATAATGCCAAACAGTAATATTCATTACAAAGCATGTCTTCTTATCTTTTCAGTGGTTTTTAATTCTTTTATTATTGTATTTTGGCATTTCAAAGACAAAATATGTGGTAAAATATATAAAAACAATCAACAAACAACTACAATTGGGGGTAATTACAAGGCAAAGACACTACATCTTCTAGTCAAGTGGCCACTTAGCTTATAGTACATTAGCTTTAGAGTTAATGAAATTAAGGAGTTAGTTTTACCTTGTCAGGTTTCACCTCCAGAGCTGGTGCACACTGACAGAAGGGATCTATGAAGCGTTCTTAAATACCCACAATAAACCCCTGACCTTTTGACCTAAAGGTTTGGAAAATCTGTACATACATTTTTATAGCATGAAATATACTTGACCAGTTTTTGCATTATTATTTTAAATATATGGTTTATCTTTTCTGTCAGTAATGATGCCCCATTTGTTGTCTGAATGTTTGATATGCTGAGGTAAACCTTTTTGGTAATAGCCTCTGTTGGTGCACAAAAAAGTTAATTCCAAATATGTGATTTATTTTTTATTTTTTTATATTTATGGAATGACCCGCTTTTCTGTTTCCCCTACATGCATGTTGACGTAATTCGCTCTCAGTAATAAGTCAGTCAGTGTACAGTGGTTACATTTGATTTTCATTCATATCTTCCTGCTACCAACCAGCACTTGGTTATTGGGTGTGTATGGGCATTTCTTTTTTATGTGATAATATCCATGTTCATTATTTATTGAATAAATGTGTGAGTGAGAAATGTTTCTGAACATGGGAGGCATGAAGAATCTCTTCGATGATCTCATCTGCTACCGAACAGGAGGCCAGTGGAAGTATGTTCTTGATTTCCAGTGCCAGGTTCTCCCTAGATGTATATATTCTGTATTCAAACTTGAATCAGAGGCTTTAAACCTTTTTCAATGGTATGAAATGAATGGTAGCGCAGGAATGTGGCACTGGTCATTTGGCCTACAACTGGCTTACTGAGTCAGAGTGATATACTACTGAAGAGAGAGAGAGAGGAAAGAGAGAGAGAGAGTGATTCATGAAATATTCTTTTCATATATTGTGCAACTGGCTGACAGTTTACCTTGACGCTTGACAGTTTAACAGGCTCTGTGTGAAAATGTGAGACTTTTTTGTCATCTTCTTGCTCCTATTATTATTATCATAAGTGTATAGCATACATCCTACAGTAAAGTCACAAAAACAACCACACACCATGACTCTACGTTTTGATGATATTTTATTCAAATAACACATTTTACTTGTCAGTGACATGAATGACATTTATCACCTATGAAACACATTCAGTCAAATCAGTATCCACTCATATCCCGGTGGCCTGTGGTATTTGAGTTCATGTTAGATGGACAGTTATTTCATTGGAGTTTAGAAGCATGGCTGGGCATCAGGCACGGGCTCACAGCGTTCCACTACCGTGCGGACCTCTCCGACCTGGACACCATCGTACATGCCGTTGATGGACGTCCACTGGGTCTCCCCGTTGGCATAGGTGCGGCTCAGGCGAGCCTTGAAGGGGATGTCGGCCTTGATCTTGCGGCCTTCCATGCGCACACGGCATATGTGATTGGACGGCACGGTCAGCTCCACGGCAACCGAGTGGGCGATGGACTCCGTCACTGTGGTGCCCCGGTCGAACGAGTATGTCTTCTCGCCGCCCAGCTCTATCCCGCCCGTGCCAATGAAGGGAATCTTGACGTTGATGCTGCCTGTGATGCCCAGCATGGTGGAGCGGCCGATGTTCCACGTGTTCTCCTTCTCGGTGGTCTTCTCCATGGTCACCGTCTTGGTGATGTCGCGGCACTCGTAGTTGGTGACGCTGGAGATGTGCATGGCCTCAGGTGGGTACTGGAAGAGCTCCACCTCGTTGATGTTGTACTCCACGTGGGAGATATGCTGGCTGTAGGCCTCCCTGTTGATGGTCAGCACCTGGTATCTCTTGTACCAGTACTCGTCCCCTTCCCAGGGCAGGAAGAAGGCCTCATGCTCAGGCACCACCTTGCCCAGGCCGTACTTGTTCTTGCCCACGAAGATCTTAGCCGTGCCACAGGTGCCAACAGAGTGCTTGGGCACACCGCCATAGCTTTCCTCCCTCCACTCCAAGAACTCAAAGTTGTCCACATTGACGAGGAGCTCGAACTCAGGTGCGTGGTACTCGCGGTCAGCATATGGGTAGTTGCAGTAGGGCCCTTTGCTGGGGTTGTAGAAGCCGGCCTCGCAGTTGAACTTGCAAACATAGTCTGTGCGGGAGACGTAGCTGTTGTAGATGCCCACCACTCCGTTGGGCAGGGAGCCGTCAAACTTGACCCAGTTCAGGTTGACGTTGTCCCCAAAAAGGTAGGAGTCAGTCTGGAAGCCCTCCAGCTCAGGTGGGGTGGTAGGACCAGGCTCTACACCATTGTCACGGAGAGGGGGAACTACCTCCTCCAGCAGGGGATTCAGACGAGACTCTAACATGAGCCGACGGATGAAACACATAGAGAAAAGAGAGACCAAATACATACAAGTTAATCATTTTATGTCACATTTACTCAAGCAGGTGGAATGACATGTAGCGCAAATCCATGTCCATGTGATTTCTGAGTCAATTACTATAAAATTAGGTTGATATTCACGTTTGCTTTGGGCAGGGGCTCTTTTGACGATGTCCAGAAGAGAGCGGGCGGGTTTATCAGCGGTCAGAGCATGGAGAGCCCCCAGCTGTAGAAGAGCCACTATCGCCAGCAGAGCGAGCCTCATCTGCCGTAAAAATGGACAAATGCACAGCTAAATACATTGAGCAATCATGAAAACCTCACATCCTCAAAGGATGACAACACCTGCTTTGAAGAAATTTGTTTTTCATTTTCAGAACGAGACAAAGATCATTGACTGTAATGTGCAGAAACAGAAACACAGCTAAATATGTCAAATGATCTCACCTCATATGTACATTTGTATTATACTGTATGATAAACTGGATTGTGACGTGAGAGTTAAGTGTGTGAGGTGTGTGCACTCACCTTGGCAGTGTGTCTGTGGTATGCACTGGTCTCTGTGTTAATCTGCTTTATATACCTACATATCTCTCTCCCTCTCTCTCCCTCTCTCTCTCTGACACACACACCCTCCTCTTCTCTTCCTCTGTACATGATCCCTTCCTTCTCTTCCTCCCTCTTTATTTATCTTGTTCTGTTTCATACATATACACTGAAATACTCCCTCCCTCTCTTTGTATCCATTTCCCTCTCTATCACTTCCATTCTTTGATAGAGCATATACAACTGCCTTAGTTGCCCTTAAAATATGACCACATTGAAACGTCTGGTGTATATTGTGTGTGTGAAGTGTGCATTGTGCCTTGTACATGCATGTTTACAAAATCTGACGGTATAAGCAACATTCACAGATCCCCTATTAAGTTTGGTCAGCAGTCACACAGCCTGGACCACCTGTAAAACTCACTGTACTGAATGGCCCATATGACTGCAGGACGAAGACCACTACATGTGACACCACACAACACCACACTGTGCATCATACCATACATACATTGTTGGTGCCGCTGCCGCCTGAGAAAAATGTCAGCTTTTAGACCTGATAAATGCTAGATAAGATGAGTGATTATTAACATCGGCATGACTGTGAACATTTAATCCGTTTTGAACACTAACACTCCACAGGTTGTATTGCAAAGTTGAATGGTTGTTTGCTTTCCGTGAGAGATATGAGCCATGCTGTGGGTGCAGGGGGGTGTCCGATGGGTGTCCAGTGCGGCACCTTTGAACATATAAAATATCTGAGAAATGGATGTAACCAGGCTTGGAATTTCACCATTCTGGGGGCAAGGCCACTTGGCCTTCAGTTGGGCATATTTGGTGGGGGGCACAAAGGCCACATGTTAGGGCACCAAGGCCAAAGTTAACTATTAGTAGTAGGCTATAAAAATTATCAAAGTTGTATTTAGCCTATTCACTGCAGTAGACCTGCATCACTGTATGAAACATTACAAAAACATGAAATGAAAACATGACATATTACATAGAACTGTAAATCATCTGACTATCTAATATTTACAGATATCTAGGCTATATATAACATTTATTTTATATTTGGCCTGTTATGAAATCATGGATTGAACCATTTAAGCACAGCTCAGCTTTAAGAAACTCAAAAAGCCTAGATGCATGCTTAGCATTTTGTGATCATTAAGGCTACTTTTACAAACTCTTAGTCAGCTGTCTTCTGATTTACCAATATATAGGCGATATTTGTAACATTTATTTTGTATTTGGCCCGTTATGAAATTATGTGGAACAATTTAAACACATTGTAAAACTTAAAGCCCAAATTTGGAGACATCCATGTATGTCGAACTTTACTGCAAATTCAAAACTGGATTACTCTGGAACGGCTAACTGTACAGGGGACTGCTTTACACCTTTGTGTTCGGTAAGGTCTCCTGTTTATTCTGATATATGGGTTGTCATGTGTTAAAAGAAGGGTTCGTAAAGTATTACACCGAGATGAATGGGTATGGAGATCATGGGACGCAACACCTTCAGTAGAATGTATGATTAAATTGAATTATATTATTTACTTTTCTCGCGAACCGTTCAACACAGCAATTATCGGCTAACGTCGTTTAAAAGCTGAGAAAAAGCTCTATCATGTGATACGTGGTGTCTGTGTGATGAATAGGCTACTTCGCGAGTAGTTCAACATGAGAATGGGTGAATTTGGACACACTTTCTTTCTTGCGCTGCCACTTTCTCCACTGCGTAAATGACTAAATTAATTTGCGCTGTGAATGCTAAGATTATTTTGACAGGCCACAGGCTAAATAAAAATCGCTATTAGTAGGACGCAAAGTAGAATATTGAAAGAAGGGGGCACCAAGGCCACCGTGGCCTGTAAACCTCTGATTTTCAAAGGGGCCTCACGGCCAACGCCGTGAAATTCCTACCCTGGATGTAACTGTAGTAATGAGTATGGTGCCCACTGCCCAGAGCATGGTATTCACAAAAGTAATCAGCTTTTTTACATACCAGTATGACACATTTTTGTAGTGGACTGAAGGCCTTTTTTTCCAGTCTGACTGTAAAAGCAGAGCAGAACAACAGCAGAGGGCAGCACTGGACCATACAGAACAGTTGAGGACTGCTCCCAAACCTCCACTCTGTTTAGACCAATGGAACTGCGTGCTGATATTGAAAAATAATTCCCTTAAGGTGAAAGAGTTTGGTTCTATAATGAGATACTGTGCACAATGGCCAAGCTTACATTGACATATTATGGTAAATTACATGTGTTATAGTGAATGTAGTGATGTAATCACTCTCTCATACAGGAAAGTGCAGAAGTGAGAGTATGTAATGGCACGTGTGTGTGTGTGTGTGTGTGTGTGTGTGTGTGTGTGTGTGTGTGTACTGTATGTATGTATGTACAGTATGTACCGTATGTGTGGTGTGCAAGCTGTATAAACTCAGTAAACAGCTAAGCAGGGTGTCAGCACCACCCAGTGGCTAGGCCATTAGAAATGGAGCTATGAAATCCAAGTAGTCATCTGTGGCTGGAAAACTGCCGCTGTACTTTTTTGGCCCAATGTAGATCTGCCATTAGACTTAGGGATGTGATTCTTGACATATGGTGTTAAATATTCAGTTGGGAAAATAAATACTTTTCATCCAGTCATTACACAGTTATTCATTTAGTCTCAAATAGTTTTAGCCATTGAGGAAGACTCCATTGTGTATTTTCCATATGCATAACAGATATATTAGCCCATATAAAAATATTGAAAAGACAAATTGCTGGGATGCACTTTCATCAAATAGCATAGAAAAGCATAGATATTTCTGTGCAACGTTTTACGTATACTACAAAGATTCATTCAAACCTACTTGCTAAACTAAACAGTTGGCTTCTCCTCCGCATCCCTGCTGAGCTTTTACCTCCTGTCTGTGAGGAGAGAAAGAGTTTCTCATGCTTGATTGGCTCGGGCTCCTGGAATAAGGGACATAAGAGTGCCTCTGTGCTGCACGCCTGAATGGATGAATAAAAGATGCCTCTCCTTACCCTCTTACTCTCCCCCTCTCTTTCTATTTCCCTCTCTCTCTCTTTCTCTCTCTCTCTCTCTCTCTGGTGGTTGTGAGAGGGTAGGGTAGCATATCTCCCCTCATGTGTAATAATGGCTAAGGTGTGATCTGTATCTCTCTTTGCACACCTCCCCCTCCCCAGCAGATGTGGCAGGGTGGCAGGGCAGGCTGGAGGTAATGAATCCATTCTTGTCACGGTACCTGAACTAACTCTTACGACAGCAACATGGAACCAGCATTTATTGAGAGCTTTGAAATAGGCACTGCTTTTGGTGGTTCCCATATTATTTGGCTCCATAGTCTAGTCTCACAAAGAGCTTAGTCACAGGTTTTGGGGGCTATCAGGAAAGTAATTAAAACATATCCATATCTAAATCCTTATGAAATCTCTATGAAAGTATGTTATTTTGTCAGTGTTTTGTCAATGCCAAAGATGGGGCTGTTCGAACAGTGGAAGTAGCATACAATACATCATCAGAGTGTGATTTTACATTTTGGGGAAGATGAAAGAATGTTACACAGTGAAACAATCGAAACACATTTTTTTTAAATTTATTGAATGTTTTGATTCCAAAAAGCTCCCAATTTTAATCATACAGCAATATCAAATACAATCCAGACTGAGAAAGTCCATCAGAATTCTTTCATTTAAATTTAAATTTCAATTTAATTTCACTTATAGAGAGAGCCAAAGCATTACACATGTCTCATGGCCCTTTACAGAATGTTAGACAATCAGAGAAAAATAAAGCCCATGAGGAACAGGGGCGAGGAAAAACTCTCTAGAATTGGAGATACATATAGGAAGAAACATCGAGCAGATCCACAACCCAGGGGCCTGACCCATCTGCCTAGGATCAGTTACAGAACAGTAAGGTCTGTATACATGATAAATGCATAAGTTAGTTAGAATAGAACATGGTGTTTAAAGCCATCTGAGGTGTATGTTACAAGAGGTGGGATAGTTACATATCCAGTATGATAATGCATGAATCCTATTTAGTGTCAGAAAGTTCAAATAGTCCAGTGTAGGAAATGGAATTGTCCAGGGGGATTAGGAGTTGTCATAGGGCAAGTAGTGGCTCGCTAGGCTGCACGGGCCAGGAATCCGGGCAGGAGGACAGCAACAGGCGATGATAGGGCAGTCGTAGGGATGGGTAGGGTACCTTTAAGACATTGTAAACTTGATTTTGTCTCAAGCCATTTTTTCCTTGCATAGCATAATATTTATTTTACTGCATTACATGAGAATGAATATATAATGTGAAGTCTTCAATGTCAAGTCAAGCATGAGAGTGTAGCTCACAGTCAGTTCACACTAAATCAAATTGTCAATTCAAGATTTTCTCAATGGAAGCAAGAGGTGGATTCCCAACTTAAACCTTAATTTGTTTTATGAACCCTTCGGAACGCCAGCCACGTGCACTACATTCCAGAGATGGGCAGCAGTGAAAAGTAGCTCTCTTTTCGTTCTTTTTTTTCTTTACAATCAATAAATTTTGTCTGGAGTTCAGATTCGACCCAGACTGTGTTATGACGCACGGCTGCTACTGATACAAGGAGTTATTAAGGAGCTCAGTGAAGTGCTCCCAACCTTTGACGTCAGAGAGGCTAATACAAAGCAAACTCTATATGTTTTATAAACATTGGGGTTTGGGGACGGCTCGGCCGATGAGCATGGACGCGAGCCAGTGTCCACAATCCTCAAGAATGCGAGACTGTCCCACCACAACAGAGCTGACGCAGAACCACTTTGCCACAGGAAGTGAGACCAACTCCCCCTCACTCTAACGTGGGTACTTTACCTGGCTGTCCACCTGGGGCAAGATGGAGTGGGAGGCACGGCCCACCAGAGGTCTTTTCAATCTCTGTGGTCACACGGAGAATGAAATGCTCAAACAGATGCTCAGACAGAAATGACACAAAATTCAAAATCCATAATCTGTATTTGTATGTAACAGTGATATAGCTGCTATTCATCTTCAGCCGGGTTTTGAGAGCAAAAACAGATAGACATATCTGGAATATTTTACATTGCTGAGTTTTCAGTCAAGTATGACCTTGTTCTTCATTTCTCTGTTGTCGGATGGAACACAGCCAACCAGACTTTTTGTGGAGGTCCTGTCGTGCAGTTCTGGCAGATAGAAAAGTGAAATTCATAACTAAAATTATTATTAAAAAATATTATTAAACGTTATTATTAAAATTATTATTAAAAAATATTGTTAATGATTTGTTAACTTGTGTATTGAATGAGTTAAGTGATCCTGAATTAAAGGCTTTAATGTGTGTGCTAACCTAAAGAACACTTGAACTGTTATCTTATGTCAAAGGCCACACTGTATACATGCTCATGACTGTAGCATCACAGAGTACACAGCTATATATCCTTCAGTGTATTCAGTAATATGAATTTATATGCACTGAAGCCAATGAGAATTCAAGAAATACACTTCTCTAAAAAACTATCTCACACTGACATCTTTAAAAGATACTTTAGTACATTATTTAACAATTTCCTTCAGTCCTCTGAGCTAATACGTTGGTCCTGAAAATGTCCAGGGAGGATTACAAAAGTCCTGGAGCAGGAGAAAAAAATGGCTCAACTTTTTTCTGCTTCTTCTCTTATAAATATTTCAGACTTTTTCCATACAATATCAGCAGAATCTCAGCTTCTCTTAACATATCAATTTTTAATAATTGATGCAATAGAATATGTTTTACACATCCAACCTCTCTGGGTGCTCCTCACTCAGTGGAGACTAGAGTGCATCTGGTACACAGTAATTTAGCTGAGAGCCCCTACTAGCAGGCACGCTTTGGGATTTGCAGTGTGTGTTTATTGTGCTTTTGTGTTTGCATGGTAGCAAGATTATACAATACATCTGTTCATGGAAGTTGGAATGGTTGTATACAATGAATCTGTCACCTTGGTGTTGTTTCAAATGAATGCACTGTCCGTTTTCGTAGATGTCAAATGTATCATCGACCCCCACCCCCCCAAAAAGTCTGTGCAACACAGTAAAATCTACAGAAACATCACCCAAGGAGATGTTTTGGAACAATTCTACTCAAAACTAGGCTTGAAAAAAGCAGAAAACATTTGCTGTAGAGAGGCTGCAGGTGCCACCGCACTGCACACAGAACCCCTGGGTGTCCCTTTCCCCATCAGTACTATGAAGCTTCTGCTGACCTCAGCATGGTCATGAAATCCTTTCTTTTGCCTTCCCCTTCTTCATTCCCTCCAGGACACACAATCAACATCATCCTATATTCCAATTCACTTGCTCTAAGTGAACTGTGCTTGTATTAACAATGAAATTTAAGTTAATTAAGCACTGATATGGATAACTATAGCAGCACTGGTGTATGATCATTTATTAAATGTATTTACTGTCAACATGCTGGAAAGAAGAAATTTGCCTTGTCATGTCACGTCCAAAATGCAGTATATTATACTATGTGATCACTATGGGGTATTTGCAAAAAGCTAGTTTTCTTTCTTCAGGTGTAGAGACCTACATGCTATGTAACTGCATTCCGTCATATTAACTGAACTCATTCATGCGCACACGTTGGTTCGTGCGCCACAACTAAGATAGCTTGTTGACTTTAGCGGAAACGGCCGGTGCGCATCAGACCGTAGAGGGGAAAAAAAGAAAAGAAGAAAAAAATATAGCACTGTCGGACCGAATCCAAATCCAAATGTACTGAAATTATCCTTCGGTTTTGTTTGGATATATTATTTCTTATTGTCTTATGTTAATAGTGAAAGGATAGCCAGTGTTTGAACATTTTGAGACAGTGAAGAGGACTTTTTTTACTTGAGGGTGAATGGATCTCACACTATTCTCTAAACCTGGATATAAATTAACGTTTTCCCTTTTCGATTATTTGAAGGAAAACGTATGATGTTTCATTTTTGTTTCCTGTGGTCGATTTTGATCAAAAAGGATAATGCGGGAGACAATTATTGAAATATTTCAGTGGATTTAGGCGGACTTTCGGGGGAATGTTGTCCCCCATCTTTTCTATAGGTGTGAAGAGGACGTAAAAGAAAATGAAGTGCCACTCATAGTTACATTGAAAGCTACTGCACAGAATAAATAAGTGCTAGAGGTATCAGGGCACAGTCTACTGTAAGTCCGCTGCGCACTCAGATGCCGTGCGCTAAACTTAGTGTGGATGTAGATGAGGCATGGAACGATTCCATTGGTCTGAAGGTAAGATTCTAAACATGCCAGTACACAATTTGGTATGGAGGGCGTTTTCAAAAATGGTAGAAGTGTCAAAGTAATTAGTATGTGTATGTGTGTTTTAGAAAGCTTGTGAAGAAAGAGCCAATGCAGCATGCTTATGAAGAGTAAAGGTGTTAAGGAAAAGTGCATCATTTTAATGACAACAGTTTAAGTGTCTGTCCTGAAATAAAGCGTAAAGCGAGTCATAACTGGAAAAATAGCGTGTAGTTGCTAAATATGTTTTAAAAATTGTTCGGTCGATTCTTAATGCTTCGAAATCACTAATGTGACGCTTTAATTTGTTTCCTCAATTTACACGTTTCCTCGAATCTGTACATCCTGAGACCAATCCCAAACGCAATACTATTCCCTTGTTCTTTGCTTGTGCAAGCAACGTTCCTATAATATTACGTTGTTCAATGGGGAACTGTTTGCTGCTAGCTGGAATAAAGCATCTTATAGTTCCTGTCCACTATGGTTCATTAGCTTCAGCCATACAGGTGTGCTAATGTGAAGGTGTAAGAAGGCTCCCAGTGTTACTTGACGGAAACTACAAGTGAGCCATTGAGGGTGTGTTCCTTCGTTTTGGATGACTGAGCAATTTCTCACCAGTGAAAGCTCAAAAGAGTCCTTTAAAAGCTGCTTTAAGTATGGTGTGTCAACATTTAAGGCTAATGTTCCTCATGGATTTGTCACTTTACTTTCTCACTTATAAACACCCCTCCTCTCTCTCTGTCCATCTGTAAACTGGATAATTTAACTGCAACCAGACATCATGGATCAGGCACCTAACTGCTCCAAGAATAAGAGAAAGCTCTCTCTCTCTCAGTATGTGTGTGTGTGTGTGTGTGTGTGTGTGTGGTGGTGGTGGTGGGGGGGGTGTGTGTTTGTGTGTGTGTGTGTGTGTGTGTGTGTGTGTGTGTGTGTTAGGATCAGAAAATGAGAGAACCGTGGAGATAAAAAGTATGATACAAAATACGAGGCCAGAATCAATTGTCAAAGAAAGTGACAAGATTTGAAGCTCCATTTCCAACATTTCTACAGAGGTAGTGTTTCTAGTTTTAGCCACGTCCCATTCACACTGTGAATTCCTCTCATATGAAGGGATTCATGGGATACATAGATATAGGTGGCGGCAGAAGAACCAATGATTTTCTGTAAACAGTTTTTCTCTTATGTGAAGTGGGAAAATTAACATTTTGTATATTGATAGTGATTGGTCAAGTAAAGTATAGGTGTAGTGGAATGTATGTTGTCAGCCATTTTTTGGTTTTAATTAAGCCGTGTAACTAACCCAGGTTAAGTTATGGTGTGGAGGGCAGGGAGAGATGATAACCTTAAACTTACACCAAAACCTCTCCCCTCGGCAGGTTGTTAATGGAGAAGATTTCGAATGACAGCCGGAACAGTCGTTATCATAGGTGGACTTTTAGCTGGATTTATCCTGCTGACCATCGTTAGTACACTATGTTACTGTAGGCTACAGGTATGTGTTCTTCACTACTGTTTACCATTCACCAAAAACAGTGACAGCATGTGTGTCTGTGTATGTTTTTGGTTGTTATTCTTTGCTTTCATACAGTGCAGTTGAATCTGTTCATTTGTGTGTCAGCATTTATGAACTCATCATGAATGACACTACCACATTTTTCTTTTTTCCTTAACACATATGTTCTTTCTCTCTCTCTCTCTCTCTTTCACACACACACACACTCACACACACACACACACACACACACACACACACACACACACACACACACACACACACACACAGTATTATTGCTGTAAGAGAGAGGACTCTGTGGTGGAGGAGGAGGACTCGTCATCAGAGGAGGAGGAGGAGGTGGAGGAAGAGCCGGAAGAGGAGGAAACAGACTTGTCCCTGTCCCCTGAGCCTCCGTCGCCGCCGGACTACTTCACACGCTCCTACACGCCGCCTCCCTCCGGGCCGCCCTCCCCACCCTACAGCAGCAAGCCCATCCTCACGCTGGGGGGGTACGAGGCCAACGGACCCTCGTGCCTGCCCTGTGGCTACCCATTCCGGGGCGTCCGCAGGCCCCCAGGATACGCCCTGTGCCCGTCCTGCTCGGGCCTCTTGCCCAACCACATGCACAGACACGAGGGCCTCCGCAACGGCGGGGGCAGGGTGAGCTACCAGCAGCCGCAGCCTGACTTCGACGTGCAGTCGGAGCGCGACAGCTTCCGGAAGATGAACCTGATCCGCTGGGTCACCATGCATGAGGTAGTGGCCCACCGCAGTTTCAGTACTGATGTCTAGAGCTGCCCTGGCAGTATGGCGGTATTGCTAGGCGATCCCTTCCATACAGGCCTAATGTTATTCTGCTGGCAAAAAGCAGGTCTCAATCCATCAATTTAACTAAATTCATTTCTTTTATTTGTGTCTTATTGTAAGTTTTTTTTTCACTACTGATCTTTCAGGGCACTATATCATAGGACATGGACACTGTAGTGTGCAAGGGGCCAATCAGTGATGATGAGATGAACAATAGCCAGGCACAGCAGGTGTTAGCCTATCACACCTCATGTCTTTTCTCCCTACACAATTACTCATGTCACATTTGCTCTGAAGACCATTGATTAAGCTGTCACCTGCATTTTAAAGTAGGCTGCCCATAACGCAAACTTAACAGCAACTCCAGGGGCTTTAATTTAATTGATGGGCAACATAGCACTCAAATTCTGCTGCACATGACTTAAAGCTACAGTTAGCTAGTTTTGCTATTTGTTTTGCTTCATTTTGTTATTTCATAACATCAGCAAGATCCTAAGTGTAAACGTGGGTGGGCCAGTGCAATAGGGGGATGCTTCTGCACACAGACATCAGCATTAGCAACTATAGGTCATATAGGTATACTCCCTATTTTGTTTGCTGATGAGCAAAGCCCATTTGTGGTGTTTGTTGCTCTTGCACGCAAATGTGGTACCCAGGTGTAATAACACCTTCATGCTAGCAACAGTAAATTGAAAAACGTTATCTTTACTAAGGCATTTTGATGCGTCTTAACACGAGAGAGTTGAGTTGAGTGGAGTGAGACAGGCCTGATTGCTGAGTAATGCCCATATGAGCAGGGGATGAATTGTTGAACTCGGAATGATGAGTGGTCTTTGAGAGACAGTGAATGAGTGACAGAGAAAATCTGTGAAACAGCCAAAATATAACAGCCATATCTTGGATAGAAGTTTCCAAAACAATTTTATTATAGGTCACAGAATAACATTGGGCTTTGTTGTTCAATTCAAATGACATATGCTGTATTTCATATTTCAACTAAGTTGAAAAATAATGGGATTATCTTTGGTGAGTAAAGGATATTTTCAGATTAAAAGAATCAAACATATAGCTATTTATTTATGATTGTTTCATCTATTTATATATTGCATCTTATTTATATTCCCTCCATTCATTTATTACATGCCTGTATAAGATTTCTGAGTTTTTATTTTTTAATAGCCACATCATTCGGATTTACACTCAAATAATAATAAACCTTTAGGAGCTGGTGCCACTGATGTTTTGACAAAAATACTTCCCTCTTTTTACATCTTTCATTTTCCACCCTACCTCCCCTTTCCCTGTTAGACATGAATAAATAATGTGAGTGATGATGGACTAAATCCATGACTATGTAGTAATTAACATATTGACAAACAGCTACATATGGCATCACTATTTTGTTGTTAATCTCAGTTTAGTCAGCACATTTGACATTCTATCAGATGATATGAGTTGTTGTCAAAATATTAGACAAAAATATATTGTCACTCTTTTTCATATCCCTTTATTGTCGAATGTTTTGTCAGAGATATTTCAGAGAGCAGAAACAAATTTTTGCCAAGCTAAAAATGCAACAGTATTTGTGAATACAAAAAATCAATGATGTTAAACTTTTGAATGAGGCAAAAGCATTGAAATATATACATTTAAGTATAGTATGTATGTATAATATTGGTGATCATATTTGAGAGGATACACACACTCTGTCATTTCTCCTCTGTCACCTCGGTAATGTATGGTATGTGTTAAAAGTGAATGTGATTTTGAATACAAATATCACAACTGTACAATGAGTGTGTGAGTGAGTGCATTTTCAGCATGTACATGTTCAAGTGTCAGGAGTCTTCCAAAGGCATGGAAGGTTCTGCAATAGTATTCTACCGGCTGTGTATTGAAAGTGCTGTGGTTAGAGAAAACTTCATGTCCAGTTTAACCATGGAAAACATACAATAAACACGGTACGATGCACATTAACAGTATATCAAAGAGGAGTACAACAACAAAGTAAGGAGGCAATGTAGAACTGGGAAGGGAAAACAGTGTACATTTAACCAATGATAGCATTTACTGACACTCAAATCATGCAATGTTACATTTAAATAATTTAATAAGTCCTTCCATGAAAATAAGCACATATTTGACTAATGGTAGCTTTGAATATACATGTTTCAAAATACTAGATTCTCTAGAACTTTCCCAAACCTCTCTCTCCCTTTCTTACTAGAATACTAGAACTTTCCCAAAAATAATTAAAGGCTACTTTTTAATGGGGAACTGGTTTAAATATCTCTCAGAGTGCTCTTTAACTTATTCAGTGAAAGTAGCCCATCCTTCACTTGTGTAACCACACAGCATCACTTCAATGCTGGTTCTCCTTAAATACAGTACTGAATCTTCAATAGCAGTGGAAATGCAAAACACACTCAAAACAAACAAACAAAAAAATGATATTCTTGTAGCTTGACAGCCGGATATTTCCTATTGCTAATGAACAGAAGAGTTCACGTGACTTTCATTCAGGTAAATGAAGGATAAAAACGATATGACAGTTACCAATTTTACTGATCAACACCTGTTGTGAACCATTTATTTGGGTGTCCTATATTTTCTGTAGAATGCATTCTATGGCAGAAAGTTATACTGGGGGGGGGGTGTACCTCCTGGAGGTCTGGAACAGTGGGGTCAGAGTTCATCTATGGCTCCTATCTCTGAAAACAGACAATAATGAGTGTTTCGCCGCCAACCGAAGCAACGCGAGCCAGGACCACCGCTGTCCATGCTGGGCCTCCCAGGCCTGGGCAGACGCGACTAGGAGGAGCGGAGGGTCCGGCAGGAGTGGCAGCAGGCTTTGCTATAGTACCAGTGGCTGCACAGGTTCACCTTCAGTGCCAGCGAGCAGTTTGTGGTGGGACGGTCATTGCAGTTCTCATCTGGAGAAGGTGAAGAGATGATACATTTCACCATCAATAAACTACCAACAGTTATTAAAGAAATATTCAACAAAACTTTAACAAATTATAAATCTCAAGTTCAGCTGAAATAGAACACCCAAATAATTAATTTTCAGACAGAAGATTCTTAAAGCGATCTAGTGCAAGAGCTGCAAGGGTTGGTGCAGCTTTCATGTGGAAAAGGTAGTGGTGATATATATTCAGTTCAATTGAAACAAAACAAAAACACATAAATAACTAATAACTTAAACTTAAACATACAGTACATATTTAAAGTGTCCTATGCACGATTAAGAGTAGCAGTAAGACCAGACCTGGAGGTTCTGTTGGGCAGGGCTGAAGGGCACAGGTCTGCTTGGCGACAGGCTTGGTCAGTGGGTCACATCCTCTGACCAGCTCCCGTCCCTGGTAGCACTTCACATCCCGCATGCGCACTCCTATCCCACAGGTCTTAGTGCACTGGTTGTGTAACATCGGGGAAACGCACACAAGGAAGTGTTTCTCATGAAAATTATCAAAATATTGATCACAAATTCGGTGTAATTAAGATAATTAATGTCTGGGTGTAGAATGATTCAGTGATTCAATGACAGATTGATTCAATTCTGCAGTCAGACACTGACAGAGCAATTCTGAAATGGTACTTTTCACCACTGCTGTTCTTGACTATGAGGCTTCCAACACTAACCTGAAGACTGAGCCAAAACAAAGAACCGTAACTGCCAATGAAAGTTACTCCCACAAGTCTTCTATGAGTTTCATGATTAATCACTACTAAAGTAGTGGTAACAATTTATTTGAAAGGTTATCTATTTCATCACCAACAAACTACCAGCAGTTATTAAAAAAGATTCAACAAACCTTTTGTCATTTGTCATCTGTCATCAGTTGATCTAACTATTAGCTGTCTGTCAGATTATATTAACTATCAGACTATCATACCCTAATTTGACCATAAGTTAGAACCATTTTGTGATCCTTACAGAAAAAAGATGGCTTATTGATAACACATGATGACCCATCAAGGTGAAGTTTGATCAAATCAACCGATTAGTCCCAATTAATCAATTAGGGTGTTCCAGTAGAGTCTCATGAGCTAGCTCACCCCGGACCACGGTGTGGTGTACCACTTGAAGCAGGGCCTCTCGAAGCAGGTGCTCTCGTGCTCAGGGCGATCGCCAGGGTCGCAAGACTCATCGTCATGGGTCTGGAACTTGCCCCCGGTGATGGCCGCACACTGGACTATCCTCTGCTTGGTGCCACGGCCACATGTGGTGTTGCACTGCGCCAGAGAAAGTAGCTTTTGATTAATCACTCTGTTGCACCTCTATTTCAGCAGCATGTGTAAACACATGAACACGGAAAATATTGGTGAATTTTTAATCTAGATTAAATAAATAATAAGAATAACCAATAATAACTAACTAATAATATTTTAATCTAACTAATATAACTAATACAAATAATAAAATAACATCAATTAAAGTATTGGAAGAAAATGTGAAAACTGAGACAATAGATGCATACAATGCATAGATACATAATATCAGCCAAACTGAGGAAAGAGCTGTTAACGAAATACTCAAAAAGTTATTCTGGCATTAAGTATAACATTATCAAAATATTGCCTCACCCTCTCCCAATCTTGAGCCAGCCAGTGTGGTGGGCAGTCCTTATCCCCGCAGGGGTGAATGGCCAGGGGCTTGTTCTCTGAGGAGCACTGGGTCTCGGGAACCACTCGACCCTCTGGGGTCTTGCAGTACACATGACGGACCATTTTCCCTTGCCCACATGACCCAGAGCACTGAAAGGGAAAACAGCAAACAGCAGCTGAAGAATTCTAACTTCCAGCACAGTGAAGGCAGTGCCACTAAATTCAACTGAGCTTGGTGCTTTCCAAGTACTTGCACAGCTCAACCAATTCTGCCTGTGGTTTAACCTCAAGGCTTTCAAATAAAAAAAACAGAACTGTCTACAATCACATGTGTATAACTTTGAGTGCTGTTTCATGGGTTTATCCCAGTAATCCATCATATCTCACCGGCCCCCACTCAGAGACCGTCCACTGTCTCTCACACGGAGGCCCTGTACAGTTCTTGGCAGGTGGTGGACGGGTGGATTCGTCACATGGCCTGGTTTCGTCTGAGCACCTGACGTCACGTGAGACCAGGGCCCTGCTTCCACACTTAGCGGGACACTGCAGTGAGCAAACAAACCAGTCAGATCACTCTCGAACAATTAACTATCACGAAGTTTCAGTTGTTCATAACAAGAGAACGTGTAGTCTGTACCACTGCACGTTCTTAGGTCCTCATTATCCAATTAAAGGCACCCTTAACAAGGCTTGCTCTCGTGATCCACCTCTGGTTGAGAAGCGCAATAATAAACAAAGTATGAACATAATATAATGAAATTAACATGATATAATATAGAGGGAAAAAAGATCTCAGAATTTCTGTAGCATAGCAGCTCTTTTGCGTTTCAATTTTGGAGGGGGCAGGTTGCTAGGTCGGTAGTCGCCTACAGAGGGCCAGACAATGGCAGAAGTGCCGTTCCATGAGGTTATGTGCCATCAAAATTATTTTGGAAACGTTATGTTAAAATAAAAAAACTGTTAAAGGGGAATATGAAGGGTTTTTTTTAGCTTAATTTAATTTACCTTAACTTAACAACTTTGGAGTCATTGGAATGGTTATATGGCTTTTTTTTCAGGGTTGAATGGTGACCGTTTCGCTTCCCTCTAGCGCCTGTGAGCGGAAAAAAACAGCCTTGCAACTTTGGACTGGCGAGCTGTCAGCCTCAGTCAGAAAGTCTCGCGGTTTCACGATGTAACAAATTGCTTTACGGCACTACACACATATACGCCAGGCACTGGCTAGAACAAGGCAACGATGGAGTTTCTCAGACATTTGTCATAGCAGAGCCGGGGAAAAGAAGCAGAAAGCAAGTAAACTGTTGTCGGAAGAACAAAAAAAGAGGAAATGGCAGACTGACCAAGCGAAGAGTGTCGTAAAATATATACTATATAGGGGGAGCTCTGTAGAGACAACTGCGAGCAAAAGGCGAGAAAACAGCGAAGAAATGGCCAAAACTGCATAGTGTCCCTTTAAGTGCCTTTTAAACAAACACACAAACAATTAATTTTGCCACACTCAGTTATATCTCACACACACACACACACACACACACACACACCTCGGACCACTCGGCCACCTCCCACTGCGGGCCGCACGTCGGACTCTTGCAGGGCCGGCGCTCCGGGGGGCGCTCCAGGTCTGCCAGCGTGCAGAGGTCATTGTAGACGGAGCTGTCCAGGCCCGGCGACAGCATCTTCCAGCAACGCACCAGCCGGAACTGGAAGCCCTCGCCGCAGGTGCGCGAGCACTCACTCCAGCTGCTGGCCTCCCACCTGCAGGGGGCGACAGGGAGACGGGGTGAGCAGGGCGCAGCAGCCGCCACCGACAATAGCCACAATTAGAGGTACAGTGCTGCGTTTCAGGTGAAAGGGTTTGTTGACAGGCTGTTGGTATTGGCTCAACAGCAAATCAAATCACACCCCTCCCTTTCTTAGTACGGTGTCTTGTGTAATACCGCTGGATTTTCTTGTAAAAATTGATTTTTTTGCATATTTTGCTAGTATAGAGTCTAAGGAACAAGATTTTTTTTGTCTTCAAATTTTCACAATCCATTTTCACACATAGATGACATCATCATTTATATAATGCATAATTAAGACTGGGACTACTATCACTTGGGGGTCAAATGTGAGAAAAAACACTGGTAAAGAGGGTATTTTGCTTAATTTTTGGGTGCTGATTCTGAATATCATATTTAATTAGCTGATTTTTTAGTTGTAAACCTGGCCTCCAAAGGCAACATAGAACGGGTGAATAGACCCTGCATCGCTCCGAGCTTAAACCTGTTCCCACCAGTCAAAATTCATCCAGCCCATCAGCACTGGCTGCTCCACAGCCTATCGGGAGGGAGCCATGCCTCGGTAACCCTGCAGTTGGAGAGTTGAGGGTAGCCATAGTCCACACCAGGACTAGTGCTTAGCATCACAGTGACCAAGATGGTGTTAACTTTAGCCTTGACCAACTGTCCCAGGCTCATTTGGAGGGCATACCAGATTAAAGAGAGCAAATG